>NC_042969.1:75651356-75725612 GCF_901001165.1 Salmo trutta
TGTAGTAGCCTAAACCTATCACTGTTACATTGGGCTGGGTGAATGGAATATGAACGACAGTCAACCAAAATTCTGTAATACAAATAAGGCCATGCTCATAAAACAAATGTGCGTCCTCCCTCATCTTAAATGGCACAGACCGCAATTGATTTTTAAGTACAGTACCTGAGTAATTATAACAAGTCTTTGAGTATGTACAGTCGTGGCCAAAAGTTTTGAGAATGACACAAATATTAAAGTCTGCTGCCTCAGTTTGTATGAAGGCAATTTGCATATACTCCAGAATGTTATGAAGAGTGATCAGATGAATTGCAATTAATTGCAAAGCCCCTCTTTGCCATGCAAATGAACTGAAACCCCAAAAAACATTTCCACTGCATTTCAGCCCTGCCACAAAAGGACCAGCTGACATCATGTCAGTGATTCTCTCGCTAATACAGGTGTGAGTGTTGATGAGGACAAGGCTGGAGATCCCTCTGTCATGCTGATTGAGTTCAAATAACAGACTGGAAGCTTCAAAAGGAGGGTGGTGCTTGGAATTATTGTTCTTCCTCTGTCAACCATGGTTATCTGCAAGGGAGCACGTGCCATCATCATTGCTTTGCACAGGCAAGGATATTGCTGCCAGTAAGATTGCACCTAAATCAACCATTTATCGGATCATCAAGAACTTCAAGGAGAGCAGTTTAATTGTTGTGAAGAAGGCTTCAGGGCGCCCAAGAAAGTCCAGCAAGCGGCAGGATCGTCTCCTGAAGTTGATTCAGCTGCGGAATCGGGGCACCACCAGTACAGAGCTTGCTCAGGAATTGCAGCAGGCAGGTGTGAGTGCATCTGCACACACAGTGAGGCGTAGACTTTTGGAGGACGGCCTGGTGTCAAGAAGGGCAGCAAAGAAGCCACTTCTCTTCAGGAAAAACATCAGGGACAGACTGATATTCTGCAAAAGGTACAGGGATTGGACTGCTGTGGACTGGGGTAAAGTAATTTTCTCTGATGAATCCCCTTTCCGATTGTTTGGGGCATCCGGAAAAAAGCTTGTCCGGAGAAGACAAGGTGAGCGCTATCATCAGTCCTGTGTCATGCCAACAGTAAAGCATCCTGAGACCATTCATGTGGGGGGTTGCTTCTCAGCCAAGGGAGTGGGCTCACTCACAATTTTGCCTAAGAACACAGCCATGAATAAAGAATGGTACCAACACATCCTCCGAGAGCAACTTCTCCCAACCATCCAGGAACAGTTTGGTGATGAACAATGCCTTTTCCAGCATGATGGAGCACCTTGCCATAAGGAAAAAGTGATAACTAAGTGGCTCTGGGAACAAAACATCGATATGTTGGGTCCATGGCCAGGAAACTCCCCAGACCTTAATCCCATTGAGAAATTGTGGTCAATCCTCAAGAGGCGGGTGGACAAACAAAAACCCACAAATTCTGACAAACTCCAAGCATTGATTATGCAAGAATGGGCTGCCATCAGTCAGGATGTGGCCCAGAAGTTAATTGACAGCATGCCAGGGCGGATTGCAGAGGTCTTGAAAAAGAAGGGTCATAACACTGCAAATATTGACTCTTTGCATCAACTTCATGTAATTGTCAATAAAAGCCTTTGACACTAATGAAATGCTTGCAATTATACTTCACTATTCCATAGTAACATCTGACAAAAATATCTAAAGACACTGAGGCAGTAGACTTTGTGATAATTAATATTTGTGTCATTCTCAGAACTTTTGGCCACGACTGTACAGTAGAGCACATTCCTACTACGCAGAATTATCCTAGATGTTAAACACAACACTTTTTTTACACATTTTGAACCATATCACCTCAACCACCACCTAGCAGCTCCTGCTGAGCAGACTAAATAGGGCTGTAATACAACATCAGATGGTTAGACCTTTTGTGGACACCAGGAAGAGTTTTGTGGACCCCAGGAAGAGTTTTTAGTCCCCAGCAAGAGTAGCTGCTGCTTCTGCAAAAGTGATTGGGGATCCAAATAAACAAATAAACCTTTACATTAGTCTTAGTTCTTCATGGATCTCCTCCCACTCCGGAGAAAAAAAGCCTAAGATCAAGGTGTAGGAGATGATCGTGGACTACAGGAAAAGGAGGGCTGAACACACCCCCATTCACATCGACATGGCTGTAGTGGAGCAGGTTGAGAGTTTCAAGCTCCTTGGTGTCCACATCACCAAAAAACTATCATGGTCCAAACATACCAAGAAAGTTGTGAATAGGGCACGGCAAGCAATACCGGAGCGCCAAGTCTAGGACCAAAAGGCTCCTTAACAGCTTCTACCTCCAAGCCATAAGACTGCTGAGCAATTAATCAAGTGGCCACCCGGTCCATTTGTATTAACACCGCCCCCCGCCTTTGTTTTTACACTGCTGCTACTCGCTGTTTATTATCTAAGCATAGTCACTTTACCGCCTAACTACATGTACATATTACCTCAACTAACCTGTATCCCCACACATATATAATCTAATTATTGTTATTTTACTGTGCTACTTTTTATAATATTTTTTACTTTAGTTTATTTAGTAAATATTTAATTAACAATTTTTTCTTAAAACTGCATTGTTGGTTAAGGGCTTGTAAGTAAGCATTTTACAGTAATGTCTACACCTGTTGTATTTGGCACATGTGACAAATCTAATTTTATTTGAGTTACAGTATAATTGGTTGGGAAATACAACACCTCCACAAAACCTCTATCCTGCCGCTGGATCAACTGTACTTTGCTATAAGCCTTTGTGTGAATCCATCCCTTATTAAAATTGAGGGAGAAAAATGGATAGTCATCCCCTGCTTTTGTTCTGATAACCACCTCCTTGGTCATATTCAGCTATTCATGTCCTGCTTCCCATAACAAGAATGCTGCTGCGCTGTTAGAACACCCCTATCCCTGTGTTGGTTTGAAATGAGAAACCATCCTTCCAGCACCGTGGTGTTTTACAGAGAACCTATACAACAACCTACTCTTTCATGTCAGCGTGTTCCAACCACGACAAGTCCTTACTCCTACTTCTCTGTCTGTCCATAGGTCCCTGTAGTCACCAAGCCAGATCATGTGTGAAATGTAAAAGTATTCAAATTAGAATATAAATGAATGAATATCTTGATAGAACAGTGAAAGCAGAAAGAGTTTGCAGAATCACTAACATTAATGATGGCTGTGTAAGGTGTGAGGTAGCTAAGACATCTAATGATGTTGCCTCAGTCACCCACAATACAGAGACACAGTACAGTCCAGACCTACATTCTAACCACGAATAACACCTACCCAGCATATCTGGTACTACAGCACTGCTGCTGGCTGATTTTCTGTTCAGATGGAGAGGATCTGGCTAAGATAGTGGGTAGTACTGGGGCTTTGTAGATGGCACCATTCAGTTAAGGCTTTGTTCTAGAGATGCTGTTTCTGTTTTGTGATTTTTGCTAGGCCTTGAGAGTAGATTCTGTCCTGTCTTGGGCTTTGTTGAGGTGTTTGGTGCAGTGGGAGTGTGAGTAGAGGGATTAGGATGTTCTCTTTGAGAAAGACACTGGTGGATGGAACACAGGCAGACTCCCATAGGAAACAGCAGGCTGTCTGCCAGATCATTATACAGTGATTCAACAGCTCTACTATAAACACAAACACACACACACACACACACCATGGTTGGGGTCAATTCCATTTTAATTCCAGTCAATTCAGAAAGTACATCAAATTCCAATTCTAATTCCAAATGTTCTTCATTGAAAAGCAAAAACAGAGAGAGAGGGAGACATACAGAGAGGGAGAGAGACATACAGAGAGGGAGAGAGACGCAGATAGGGAAAGAGACATACAGAGAGGGAGAGAGACAGACAGAGAGAGAGAGAGAGAGACAGTGAGGGAGGGAAAAACATACAGAGGGAGAGAGACATACAAAGTGGGAGAGAGACATACAGAGAGGGAGAGAGACATACAGAGAGAAAGATAGACATACAGAGAAGGAGAGAGACATACAGAGAGGGAGAGAAACATACAGAGAGGGAGAGAGGGACAGAGAGGGAGAGAGACATACACAGAAGGAGAGAGACAGAGAAGGAGAGAGACAGACAGAGAGGGAAGGGAGACATACAGAGAAGGAGAGAGACAGCCAGAGAGGGAGAGAGAGAGACAGAGGGAGGGAGACATACAGAGTGGGAGAGAGACATACAGAGAGGGAGAGACATACAGAGAGGGAGAGAGAGAGCGAGGGAGGGAGAAACAGAGAGGGAGAGAGACATACAGAGAGGGAGAGAGAGACAGAGAGGGAGGGAGAGAAACAGAGAGGGAGAGAGACATACAGAGAGGGAGAGAGCGAGACAGGGAGGGAGAGAGATATACATAGAGGGAGAGAGACAGACAAAGAGGGAAGAGAGATGTACAGAGAGGGAGAGAGAGAGAGACATACAGAGAGGGAGAGAAAGAGACATACAGAGAGGGAGAGAGGGAGGGAGGGAGGCAGGGAGACATACAGAGAGGGAGAGAGACATACAGAGATGGAGAGAGACATACGGAGAGGGAGAGAGAGACATACGGAGAGGAAGAGAGACATACAGAGAGGGAGAGAGACATACAGAGAGGGAGAGAGATACAGAGAGGGAGAGAGACATACAGAGAGGGATGGAAACATACAGAGAGGGAGAGAGACATACGGAGAGGGAGAGAGACATAGAGAGGGAGAGAAACATACAGAGAGGGAGAGAGACATACAGAGAGGGAGAGAGACACACAGAGAAGGAGAGAAAGAAACAGAGGCAGGGAGAGAGGGAGGGAGGGAGAGAGGGAGAGATACAGACAGAGAGGGAGAGAGAGAGACAGAGATGGAGAGAGAGAGACATACTGAGAGGGAAGGGAGACATACAGAGAAGGAGAGAGGCAGACAGAGCGGTAGAGAGACACAGAGAAGGAGAGTGAGCCACAGAGAGGGAGAGAGACAAACAGAAAAAGAGAGTGCTTGATGGCTATCTACCAAAATGAAACTAAGCACTTTTCGCAGCACGCAGGCAGGCACAGTTTTGAAAGCTCCCTTTCATCCAGACGTTGCTGATCCGTCCTTTTTTAAAAGAGGTAAAATAATAAAACCCTTTTCATCACTGGGAAGAGAAGAAGTGACAGAAATCCCATAATAATTATAGCCAGTCCCACGTGGGAATAGTAGAGTGCTAAGCGCTAAGCAGCGCTAGCAGTCTTCACTGTGTTGGGCCTAATTACCATGGACCACATATCACATTCACTAAATTCTCCAACCAGGGCATTTCCTATTACCTCATTAATTCCATTACAAAAGGGGGATGTCTTAGCCAAGATGTGATGAGGGAGAGGAGGAGATGTGCTTTGGGTTTTGCATGGATTCGCATTAGCGTTTACAACTAGCACAATTAGCCTAGCGGTTGTTAGCGGTCATCATGGCTACAGATGTAGGATCTTAATCTGATCACCCTGTTACATGAGATCGTTCCTGCAGTGCAGGAAATGTAAAACTTGTAGTGTATTCAAGGTTTAAATAGCTTCTAAAGTTTGTAATTTCAACTTTGAAATATCAGTCTATTTTCTCTTATGGAAAATGTATCAGCCCCTTCAAAAATGCCCATTCATTATAATCCACATAATAATTCACATTTCCTGTAGCTGCAGGATTATTTTCCTATTGTAGCAAACTGGCTCAAATTAAAATCTTACAGATGTAGCCCGCTACCTTCAGAACTCTCCCAGTAGGCCTCTGAGAGCAAGGACCGACATATCTTTTCACTCCCCATGTCCTTAAGAACTGGTCCAAAGATAGTTGTGTAATTTCTCGTCGGGAGATAAAAGTAGGACTGGGAGAGCGAGAGACGATTTCAGATCATCTTATGTTATTTCACCCAAGAGCTAAGTTTAGAAATGGTGGGGATGGCTGACAGTAATCAGAGCTCGGCTACCTTGATGTTGTGTTGCTGAGGCAACTGCCAATCATCACAATCTGTCTTCCTGAATGTGCCAACTGTGTACATGGTTGTTCAGGAACGGATGGTTGAATGTCAAAACAAGTAAGGTACACACTGTACTATTACAGAGCACATCCTGTAGGTGCAACAGTATTAGATGGTGAAGGCAAGTCTGAAATAATAAACAGCAAGCAACCCACATACTGTAGTGTGAGTAGGGCATAGCACAGGTGGCACGCTTGGCATCAGACAGGCTCCATCACAACACATCTATTACAATCTGTAGAAAACAAAGATGTGCTGACAAAACACATGATTTGACAAAACAAAAATGAGCTTTCAGTCACTTCCACGTGTCATCACTATCTCATATATCAGCTGTGTGTTTCTCCTATAGTGACTCAGTACACACAAATGTAGACGTTCCTATATTCTGACAGTCGTTTCATCATGAAGGGTGCTTTGAACACTCAGGCTCTTCATGGGAACGATAAGACAAGAAGAAAGAAAGAAAATAGAAATAGCAGAAGTCTACTGATCATGACACTATGTATTAACGTTGTGTGTGGGATGAAAAGACGCTATTGGCAAGGTGTTGGCTCAGGAAGGGGTTAAATGTGTTTTCTCTGTCACGATGTTGTTGGCTCGGTGGGAATGTGTGACGGGTGTAGAACTGTTGCTTCAGCACCGTGCAGCTGTTATGTGTTATTGTTGGATATGACAAGAGTCTTGTTAGTTCAATTTATCACATCAATATAAACCCCTTTCCAGGAGGGATGAATTTAGGATGACTCAGAGGCTTACACACACACACACACACACACACACACACACACACACACACACACACACACACACACACACATACACACACACAAACACACGAACACACACAGTCACACACAGATGGACATTGTACAGTTGAAGTCGGAAGTTTACATACACCTTAGCCAAATACATTTAAACTCAGTTTTTCACAATTCCTGACATTTAATCCAAGCAACAATTCACTGTTTTAGGTCAGTTAGGATCACCACTTTATTTTAAGAATGTGAAATGTCAGAATAATAGCAGAGAGAATGATTTATTTCAGATTTTATTTATTTCATCACATTCACAGTGGGTCAGAAGTTTACATACACTCAATTAGTATTTGGTAGCATTGCCTTTAAATTGTTTAACTTGGGTCAAATGTTTCGGTTAGCCTTCCACAAGCTTCCCACAATAAGTTGGGTGAATTTTGGCCCATTCCTCCTGACAGAGCTGGTGTAACTGAATCAGGTTTGTAGGCCTCCTTGCTTATACACGCTTTTCAGATCTACCCACACATTTTCTATGGGATTGAGGTCAGAGCTTTGCGATGGACACTCCAATACCTTGACTTTGTTGTCCTTAAGCCATTTTGCCACAAATTTGGAAGTATGCTTGGGGTCATTGTCCATTTGGAAGACCCATTTGCGATCAAGCTTTAACTTCCTGACTGATGTCTTGAGATGTTTCTCCAATATATCCATATAATTTTCCTCCCTCATGATGCCATCTATTTTGTGAAGTGCACCAATCCCTCCTGCAGCAAAGCACCCCCACAACATGATGCTGCCACCGCCGTGCTTCACGGTTGGGATGGTGTTCTTCGGCTTGCAAGCATCCCCCTTTTTCCTCCAAACGTAACGATGGTCATTGTGGCCAAACAGTTCTATTTTTGTTTCATCAGACAAGAGGACATTTCTCCAAAAAGTACGATCTTTGTCCCCATGAGCAGATGCAAACTGTAGTCTGGATTTTTTTATGGTGGTTTTGGAGCAGTGGCTTCTTCCTTGCTGAGTGGCCTTTCAGGTTATGTTGATATGGGACTTGTTTTACTGTGGATATAGATACTTTTGTACCTGTTTCCTCCAGCATCTTCACAAGGTCCTTTGCTGTTGTTGAAAAACAAGTTTTAATGACTCCAACCTAAATGTATGTAAACTTCTGACTTCAACTGTATGTGCAGTGAATCCAATTATTTCTGTGTAAACAATTATAAACTTTAACTAGCCCTTAAATGTCAGTCTTCGTCAACAACACAGCCACACAGATATGTGTTTGTTACTGATGAAAGGACAAGATGGATGAAGTCGTTATGGTATCTGTGATTATGAGTAACTGTCTTCCATTTGACTTTGAAGAATGGATCAGAAAAGAAAGTGTCAAAAAGATATATAATAGGCAGAATGTTCTGACATGAGAGTGGCTTTGGGAGAACAGCCCATCAACTGCTGTCTATTATGTCTTTATGGACCGAGATGTTGCTTATCTCCTTATCCGTGAATCACACACTCCTCCTCCCTCAATCACACACTCCTCCTCCCTCAATCACACACTCCTCCTCCCTCAATCACACACTTCACCTCCCTCAATCACACACTCCTCCTCCCTCAATCACACACTCCTCCTCCCTCAATCACACACACGCCTTCTCCCTCAATCACACACTCCTCCTCCCTCAATCACACACTCCTCCTCCCTCAATCACACACACGCCTTCTCCCTCAATCACACACTCCTTCTCCCTAAATCACAAACTCCTCCTCCCTCAATCACACACTCCGCGTCCCACAATCAAAAACACATCCACCCTCGATCACACACTCCAACTCCCTCAATCACACACTCCTCCTCCCTCAATCACACACTACTCCTCCCTCAATCACACACTCCTCCTCCCTCAATCACACACTCCTCCTCCCTCAATCACACACTCCTCCTCCCTCAATCACACACTCCTCCTCCCTCAATCACACACACGCCTTCTCCCTCAATCACACACTCCTTCTCCCTAAATCACAAACTCCTCCACCCTCAATCACACACTCTGCGTCCCACAATCAAAAACACATCCACCCTCGATCACACACTCCAACTCCCTCAATCACACACTCCTCCTCCCTCAATCACACACTACTCCGCCCTCAATCACACACTCCTCCTCCCTCAATCACACACTCCTTCTCCCTCAATCACACACACGTACTCCTTATCTACAATCACACACTACTCCTACCTCAATCACACACTCCTCCTCCCTCAATCACACAATCCTCCTCCCTCAATCACACACTACTCCTCCATCAATCACACACTACTCCTCCCTCAATCACACACTCCTCCTCCCTCAATCACACACTCCTTCTCCCTCAATCACACACTCCTCCTCCCTCAATTACACACTCCTCCTCCCTCAATCACACACTCCTCCTCCCTCAATCACACACTACTCCTCCCTCAATCACACACTCCTTCTCCCTCAATCACTCTCCTCCTCCCTCAATCACACACTACTCCTCACTCAATCACACACTCCTTCTCCCTCAATCACACACATGTACTCCTTGTATACAATCACACACTCCTCCCTCAATCACACACTCCTCCTCCCTCAATCACACAATCCTCCTCCCTCAATCACACACTACTCCTCCATCAATCACACACTACTCCTCCCTCAATCACACACTCCTTCTCCCTCAATTACTCTCCTCCTCCCTCAATCACACACTAGTCCTCCCTCAATCACACACTACTCCTCCCTCAATCACACAATCCTCCTCCCTCAATCACACACTACTCCTCCCTCAATCACACACTCCTCCTCCCTCAATCACACACTCCTCCTCCCTCAATCACACACTCCTCCTCCCTCAATCACACACACGCCTTCTCCCTCAATCACACACTCCTTCTCCCTAAATCACAAACTCCTCCTCCCTCAATCACACACTCTGCGTCCCACAATCAAAAACACATCCACCCTCGATCACACACTCCAACTCCCTCAATCACACACTCCTCCTCCCTCAATCACACACTACTCCTCCCTCAATCACACACTCCTCCTCCCTCAATCACACACTCCTTCTCCCTCAATCACACACACGTACTCCTTATCTACAATCACACACTACTCCTACCTCAATCACACACTCCTCCTCCCTCAATCACACAATCCTCCTCCCTCAATCACACACTACTCCTCCATCAATCACACACTACTCCTCCCTCAATCACACACTCCTCCTCCCTCAATCACACACTCCTTCTCCCTCAATCACACACTCCTCCTCCCTCAATTACACACTCCTCCTCCCTCAATCACACACTCCTCCTCCCTCAATCACACACTACTCCTCCCTCAATCACACACTCCTTCTCCCTCAATCACTCTCCTCCTCCCTCAATCACACACTACTCCTCACTCAATCACACACTCCTTCTCCCTCAATCACACACATGTACTCCTTGTATACAATCACACACTCCTCCCTCAATCACACACTCCTCCTCCCTCAATCACACAATCCTCCTCCCTCAATCACACACTACTCCTCCATCAATCACACACTACTCCTCCCTCAATCACACACTCCTTCTCCCTCAATTACTCTCCTCCTCCCTCAATCACACACTAGTCCTCCCTCAATCACACACTACTCCTCCCTCAATCACACAATCCTCCTCCCTCAATCACACACTACTCCTCCCTCAATCACACAATCCTCCTCCCTCAATCACACACTACTCCTCCCTCAATCACACACTACTCCTCCCTCAATCACACACCTCTTCTCCCTCAATCACACACACTACTCCTTGTCTACAATCACACACTACTCCTCCCTCAATCACACACTACTCCTACCTCAATCACACACTCCTTCTCCCCCTCAATCACACACTCCTTCTCCCCCTCAATCACACACTCCTCCTCCCTCAATCACACACTCCTCCTCCCTCAATCACACACTCCTCCTCCCTCAATCACACACTCCTTCTCCCAGTCAATCACACACACATACTCCCTCTCTACAATCACACACTTACACTCCATCTCTGTTACTCCCTCTATCACCTGTTTCCTTCCCTGCCATGCCATCTCTTGTCTTGAAATAAGATGTATTATTATTTATCTCTGAATACAACTATTCTCTGTCTCGCTCTCAATTGAAGGACTTTATTTGCATGGGAAACATATGTTTACATTGCCAAAGCAAGTGAAATAGATAATAAACAAAAGTGAAATAAACAATTCAAAATGTTTAATCTCTCTCTCTAACTCTCTCTCTAAGCAGTGATTTTTCTCATCAACTTTCTCTATTTTACTCATTTCCCATTCCTATTTCATACACTACTGTAGTAGCTAGGAAGAGAGTCAACACCTCAAACTTCAAACCCCCATATCCTCACCACAAACACTCTGAATTACAGTATTGCTATCTTCTGTTCACTTACCACTTCTCCTTACCACCTCTCCTTACCACCTCTCCTTACCATCTCTCTTTACCACCTCTCCTTACCACCTCTCCTTACCACCTCTCCTTACCACCTCTCTTTACCACTTATCCTTCCCACCTCTCCTAACCACTTATCCTTACCACTTCTCCTTACCACTTCTCCTTACCACCTCTCCTTACCACCTCTCCTTACCACCTCTCCTTACCACCTCTCCTTACCACCTCTCTTTACCACTTATCCTTCCCACCTCTCCTAACCACTTATCCTTACCATTTCTCCTTACCACTTCTCCTTACCATTTCTCCTTACCACTTATCCTTACCACCTCTCCCCTTTCTGTCTCAATGCCACTCAGTCACTGTATCTCTTTCTGTTTATCACCCTTTTCTCTTCCTCCCTCTCTTCCTGCTTTTCTCTATTTCTTTCCAGTCAAGGTCAAAGGTTTTATTTGTATCCCCAATAACACGACAGTGTGTCATGTCAGTCTCTGAGATGGAAAGACACTCTGAATGTGAACATTATGAGCAGAGCTCCTAGAGGGCCACAGCAGTTAAACTGAGAGCATAACCCATCCCTGGACACACCAGCACCACATCACCACAACTATGCCAGCCCCTAGACACACAGAACTATGACGCCATTGCAATCATGAAACAAACAACAACAGCAATGAGCCAGGGTCTCTGAACACACATCACCTGGGCTGAAACACCTGGCAGCCTTCAGGCAGGTGAGAGAGGAAGTCAAGGTTGGAGAAGACATAATCATACACTCAAATCCCCGACGACACTGTTGCTATGCAACACGGCCACAAACCAGCAACTGTGTTTGTTTAGAGGTTTCTTAAACATACCAAAACATTCAACAAAATAAGAACAATTACGAGGCACATCTTCTTTTTCAGTTTTGTAATTTCCATTCAATTAATGTCAAATAAATAAAAGGCTTCCATCTTTCTAACGAAGCCATAGAGAGACATGTTTAACAGCCTCCTAAAGCTTAGAGCACTGGTGTGAAAGGTCCCGAGAGAGAGAGAGAGAGAGAGAGAGAGAGAGAGAGAGAGAGAGAGAGAGAGAGAGAGAGAGAGAGAGATTCTGCTCCTTAAAGATTATTATGGGATGAAAAGCAGGTTAGAAATGCTTTTAGAGTTGTTCGGGGGAGAAACATTGATTTTCTGTTGGAGCTGCAGACACTATTTGTCAAGATGGTGCCTTATAAGTGATGTGCTTTTATATGATAACAGTGATGGCCCAGCAATGACCCTAACTGTGGCTGTTAGTGAAATTGGAGGATACAGCAGCCTGACCCTTTAATATGGTTTCTCCTGTCCGGTTTCTCTTAGGGTCGTTTATCGAGGGAAATCAATGATGGGAAAGTGACAACAAAGTGATGAGTGGATATCATCGTCAGCATAACTAAGGGCCGAGGAAGTGGGCTGGCTGGATGGGCGTTAGGGTTTTCTCATCTTGTTCTGCTGTAACATCATCCAGCTAACATCCCAACATGCATTTTAATACACCAATCAATATAAAGGTACCTCAATTATCAGCAAGAAAATACACCTGACTCAAAACAAACTGCAGATAGAGCCCTTATTGAATACACGGTAAAGCGAGTGTGAGAAAAGGTAGAATGAGGAACAAGTTAGGTATCTATCAGGGATAGAGAAAGCCATCCATAGATAGAGAAAGAGAGACAGATTCACAGTAGTGAGCGTGTTAGATAAACCATAAACATGCGACAGATTGCCTGCCACCCACCCACACACACACACACACACACACACACACACAGAGGCATTCCACTCCCGTGGAGCAGGATGGTTGTTCCTGGCAGCAGTACTGGTAATGGCACCACATCGGTCCTAAAGAGTGGAAACATGGTGGCCACCATGTGTGACACACAATGGATACAGTCACACTAAAAAGGCCTGTCTTGGCAGGAAAAGATACCACACACCTATACACTGTACATATGTACATACACACAGACACACACACACAATGCAGACACCTCTCCCATCTTCCGCCTGCACCTCCCACCATCCTCCCCCTACACCCCACACCACCACAACAACTATAAACCCCTAAGATAGACTTCATCAGTGATGGAATTGCTTTAGTGGCGTGTAGCTGTGTAGTAAAACTCTAAACTTTCATCTTTGGCTACTGCATCAAATCATCCCTGGTATTATATTCCTCTCCTTCTTTCTAGTGGCATTTAATTAACTGTATTTGATCACAAGACCTTGGATTTCCTCTGACTTTGTCTGTGACACTGAGAGAGAGGAAAAAAGAATTTCATGACCTGGGTGGTAAAAGTAGAAATCCTAATAACTTTTTCAACCAATAAAAGGTTCCAAGTCTATGATGAGCCATGAAGCATTGTGTGATGCACAACAGACAACTCAGCTCTGTACTAACAAAGAGAGAGAGAGAGAGGGGGAGAGAGAGAGAGGGGGGAGAGAGAGAGGGTGAGAGAGAGAGGGAGTGTAAGACAGAGGGGGAGTGTGTGTGTGAGAGAGAGAGAGAGAGAGAAGGGGGTGAGAGGGAGCGTGAGAGAGAGAAAGAGAGAGAGAGAGAGAGAGAGAGAGAGAGAGAGAGAGAGAGAGAGAGAGAGAGGGGGGGTATAGGAGGAGAGTGAGAGACAGATATAGGGGGAGTGTACGGGAGAGTGGGTGAGAGAGAGGGAGGGAGGGAGGGAGGGAGGGAGGGAGGGAGGGAGGGAGGGAGGGAGAGGGGGATAACGTATGTGAGACAGAGGGGGAGTGTGTAAAAGAGAGACAGAGAGAGTGAGTGAGGGGGGAGTGTAAGAGAGAGTGAGGAAGAGAGTGAGACAGACAGACAGACAGACAGACAGACAGACAGACAGACAGACAGACAGACAGACAGACAGACAGACAGACAGACAGAGAGACAGACAGACAGACTACTGCATGCAGGCTGATACCTGCTAAAGATCAAAACCAGAAAAGAGACGATAAATTCGACAACCACCTAAAAGCAAGCGATTCCCAAACTTTCCATAACAAAGCCATCACCTACAGAGAGATTAACCTGGAGAATAGTCCCCTACGCAAGCTGGTCCTGGGGCTCTGTTCACAAACACAAATAGACCACACAGAGCCCCAGGACAGCAACACAATTAGACCCAACCAAATCATGAAAACAAAAAGATAATTACTTGACACATTTGAAAGAATTTACAAAAAACAGAGAAAACTAGAATACTATGGCCCTTAACAGAGAGTACACAGTGGCAGAATACCTGACCACTGTGACTGACCCAAACTTAAGGAAAGCTTTGACTATGTTTTTTGTAATTTTATTTCCCCTTTATTTAACCAGTTAGGCTAGTTGAGAACAAGTTCTCATTTACAACTGCGACCTGGCCAAGAATAAAGCAAAGCAGTTCGACACATACAACAACACAGAGTTACACATGGAATAAACAAACATACAGTCAATAATAGAGTAGAAAAAGTCTATATACAGTAAGGGAAAAAAGTATTTGATCCCCTGCTGATTTTGTACGTTTGCCGACTGACAAAGAAATGATCAGTCTATAATTTTAATGTTAGGTTTATTTGAACAGTGAGAGACAGAAAAACAACAAAAAAATCCCAAAAAACGCATGTCAAAAATGTTATAAATTGATTTGCATTTTAATGAGGGAATGAGGACCAAGATAAATAAATAAATAGAGTATGGGGATGAGGTAGTTGGATGGGCAAAATTACAGATGGGCTATGTACAGGTGCAGTGATCTGTGAGCTGCTCTGACAGCTGGTGCTTAAAGCTAGTGAGGGAGAAATTAGTCTCCAGCTTCAGTGATTTTTGCAGTTCGTTCCAGTCATTGGCAGCAGAGAACTGGAAGGAAAGGCAGCCAAAGGGGAATTGACTTTGGGGGTGACTAGTGAGATATACCTGCTGGAGCGAGTGCTACAGGTGAGTGCTGCTATGGTGACCAGTGAGATGAGATAAGGCGGAGCTTTACCTAGAGAGACTTATAGATGACCTGGAGCCAGTGGGTTTGGTGATGAGTATGAAGCGAGGGCCAGCCAACGAGAGCGTACAGGTCGCAATGGTGGGTAGTATATGGGGCTTTGGTGACAAAAGGGATGGCACTGTGATAGACTGCATCCAATTTGTTGAGTAGAGTGTTGGAGGCTATATTGTAAATAACATCGCCGAAGTCGAGGATCGGTAGGATGGTCAGTTTTACGAGGGTATGTTTGGCAGCATGAGTGAAGGATGCTTTGTTGCGATATAGGAAGCCGAGTCTAGATTTAATTTTGGATTGGAGATGCTTAATGTGAGTCTGGAAGGAGAGTTTACAGTCTAACCAGACAGCTAGGTATTTGTTGTTGTCCACATATTCTAAGTCAGAACCGTCCAGAGTAGTGATGCTGGACGGGCGGGCAGGTGTGGGCAGTGATCGGTTGAAGAGCATGCATTTAGTTTTACTTGCATTTAAGAGCAGTTGGAGGCAACGGAAGGAGAGTTGTATGGCATTGAAGCTCGTCTGGAGGTTAGTTAACACAGTGTCCAAAGAAGGGCCAGAAGTACAATATACAGAATGGTGTCATCTGCGTAGAGGTGGATCAGAGAATCACCAGCAGCAAGAGCGACATCACTTATATATACAGACAAAAGAGTCGGCCCGAGAATTGAACCCTGTGGCACCCCCACAGAGACTGCCAGAGGTCCAGACAACAGGCCCTCTGATTTGACACACTGACCTCTGTCTGAGAAGTAGTCGTTGAACCAGGCGTCGCAGTCATTTGAGAAACTCAGTCTGCCGATAAGAATGTGATGATTGACAGAGACGAAAGCCTTGGCCAGGTCAATGAATACGGCAGCACAGTAATGTCTCTTATTGATGGCGGTTATGATATTGTTTAGGACCTTCAGCGTGACTGGGGTGCACCCATGACCAGCTCGGACACCAGATTGCATAGCGGAGAAGGTACGGTGGGATTCGAAATGGTCGGTAATCTGTTAACTTGGCTTTCGAAGACCTTAGAAAGGCAGTGTATGATAGATATAGGTCTGTAGCAGTTTGGGTCTAGAGCAGTGGTTCTTAACCTGGGTTCGATCGAACCCCAGGGGTTCGGTGAGTCAGTCTCAGGGGTTCGGCGGAGGTCAAGACACACACCCGACTCATATGATTCGTGATGACACGCCCCGCTTGGCCATCATTGGCTGCAGGTGATCACGCAACATCGCTTGGCCTATCTGTGCTGCAGGGAATTTGGCGCGCTCAGTAGTCGAATTGTGACTGTCGTGATGGTACGTCGTGTGATTTCTTTCTTAATATTTTAATCCCTTCATACTAACTATGTCGAGCAAAAAAAGAAAGTGATCGGACGAATATGTACAATATGGATTCACATGTATAACGGAACGTGATGAGAGTCAGCGTCCTAACTGCATGATTTGCAATGCCAAGTTGAGCAATTCTAGTCTAGCACCTGCAAAACTAAGAGAACACTTCCTTAAGCTGCATGGAGATGGACAATACAAGAACACAACGCTCGCTGAATTCAAGGTGAAGAGAGCCAGATTCGATGAAAAGGCTACTCTGCCTGTTCTCGGCTTTGTACCCATCAACAAACCGATCCTCACAGCATCGTACGAAGTTGCTTACCTGATCGCAAAGCAGGGCAAACCACACACCATTGGTGAAACACTCATAAAACCAGCTGTGTTGAAGATGGCGAATATCATGCTGAGAAAAGCGGCTGAAGTTAAGTTATCCCAAATTCCTCTTTCAAATGACACCATTAGCGACAGAATAGAGGACATGAGCAAAGACATCTTGGCTCAAGTAGTTGCAGATCTGATTTCAAGCCCGGCAAAATTCAGCCTTCAACTCGGCGAGACCACAGACGTTTCCAATCTAAGCCAGCTTGCTGTATTTGTGCGCTATGTGAAAGACGACGTGATAAAGGAAGATTTTTTATTTTGTAAGCCTCTTACGACAACAACTAAGGCAGCCGATGTGAAGAAACTTGTGGATGACTTCTTCAAAGACAACAATCTTTCGTGGGATATGGTTTCTGCAGTTTGTTCGGACGGAGCTCCAGTCATGCTGGGAAGAAAGTCTGGTTTTGGTGCGCTAGTGAAAGCCGATGCACCACACATCATTGTTACGCATTGTATTCTGCACAGGCATGCGTTGGCAACAAAAACCTTGCCTCCAAAACTGGCAGAAGTATTAAAAATTGTAGTGGAATGCGTGAACTATGTGCGAAATAGTGCTCTGAGGCACCGCATCTTCAGTGAGCTGTGTAAAGAAATGGGCTCTGAATTCGACGTACTTCTGTACCATTCTAACGTTCGGTGGTTATCCCGGGGGCAGGTGCTGAATCGTGTTTTTGCCGTGCGTGTGGAATTAGCCCTTTTTTTGCAAGAGCACCAACATCGTCATGCAGATTGCTTAAAAAATTCTGAGTTCATTCTCATTTTAGCGTACATGGCTGATATCTTCGCAGCTCTCAATCATCTCAATCAACAGATGCAGGGCGGTGGAGTCAACATCATCGAAGCGGAAGAAAACCTGAAGGCTTTTCAAAAAAAGCTACCGTTATGGAAACGACGAACAGAGAACGATAACTTCGCAAACTTTCCCCTGCTGGACGACTGTGTAAGTAAGATCGAAGATGTATCTGGAATCGGAGACATTTCTGTACCCGCGGAACTGAAGCAAGCAATTGCCATGCACTTAGATGAGCTTGCAAAGTCTCTCGACGGATACTTCCCTACAAGAGAGTCATATCCAGCATGGGTGAGACAGCCGTTCACGTTTAGTGTTGAGACAACAGATGTCAATGATGAATACCTCGATGAAATCATTGAAATTCAGCAGAGCCAGGTTCAACAGCAACTCTTCAGAACAACAACGCTCTCAACGTTTTGGTGTCAACAAATGGTAACGTACCCTGTTATTGCTAAGAAAGCTCTGGAGATTTTCATACCGTTTGTTACAACATATCTTTGCGAGCAATCCTTTTCGAGGATGCTGGACATAAAAACGAAGAAAAGGAACAGACTTTGTTGCGAAAATGACATGAGAGTGGCACTTGCCAAGGTGAAGCCGCGCATTTCTGAACTGGTCTCTGAAAGGCAACAGCAGAAGTCACACTGATTTGCAGTAAATATTCATTATTATGTTTTTGTTTTTGTGTGAAAATCATGTTTTAATGGTTTTGTTCTTTGAACACTGATGTTGATGCACGGTTCATTTTGTGCACCAGTAAAATATATACCTATGTTTTGAATTTTATTTTTCCAATTAAGAAGGGTTCGGTGAATGCGCATATGAAACTGGTGGGGGTCAGTACCTCCAACAAGGTTAAGAACCACTGGTCTAGAGTGTCTCCCCCTTTGAAGAGGGGGATGATCGTGGCAGCTTTCCAATCTTTGGGAATCTCAGACGATACGAAAGAGAGGTTGAACAGGCTAGTAATAGGGGTTGCAACAATTTCGGCAGATCATTTTAGAAAGAGAGGGTCCAGATTGTCTAGCCTGGCTGATTTGTAGGGGACCAGAGTTTGCAGCTCTTTCAGAGCACCAGCTATCTGGATTTGGGTGAAGGAGAAATAGGGGAGGCTTGGGCGAGTTGCTGTGGGGGGTGCCGGGCAGTTGACCAGGGTAGGGGTAGCCAGGTGAAAAGCATGCACAGACTCAGTGAGCATAACATTGCTATTGAGAGGCCTAATCTCCTGCCAAATGTATGACCATATTTCAGATATTATTTCCCTCAGATTACACAGACCCACAAAGAATTTGAAAACAAGTCCAATTTTGATAAACTCCCACATGTATTGGGTTAAATACCACAGTTTGCCATCACAGCAGCAAGATTTGTGACCTGTTGCCACAAGAAAAGGGCAACCAGTGAAGAACAAACACCATTGTAAATACAACCGACATTTACAGTTGAAGTCGGAAGTTTACATACACTTAGGTTGGAGTCATTAAAACTTGTTTTTCAACCACTCCACAAATGTATTGTTAACAAACTATAGTTTTGGCAAGTCTTGTAGGACATTTACTTTGTGAATGACACAAGTCATTTTTCCAACAATTGTTTACAGACAGATTTTTTCACTTATAATTCATTGTTTCACAATTCCAGTGGGTCAGAAGTTGACTGTGCTTTTAAACAGCTTGGAAAATTCCAGAAAATGATGTCATTGCTTTAGAAGCTTCTGATAGGCTAATTGACATCATTTGAGTCATTTGGAGGTGTACCTGTGGATGTATTTCAAGGCTTACCTTTAAACTCGGTGCATCTTTGCTTGACATCATGGGAAAATCAAAAGGAATCAGCCAAGACCTCAAAAAAAAAATTGTAGACCTCCACAGTCTAGTTCATCTTTGGGAGCCATTTCCAAACACCTGAAGGTACCACTTTCATCTGTACAAACAATAGTAAGCAAGTATAAACACCATGGGACCACGCAGCTGTCATACCGCTCAGGAAGAAGACGCGTTCTGTCACCGAGAGATGAACGTACTTTGGTGCGAAAAGTGCAAATCAATCACAGAACAACAGCAAAGGACCTTATGAAGATGCTGGAGGAAACAGGTACAAAATTATCTATATCAACAGTAAAATGAGTCCTATATAGACATAACCTGAAAGGCTGCTCAGCAAGGAAGAAGCCACTGCTCAAAAACCGCCATAAAAATGGCCAGACTACAGTTTTCAACTGCACATGGGGACAAAGATCTTACTTTTTGGAGAAATGTCCTCTGGTCTGATGAAACAAAAATAGAACTGTTTGGCCATAATGACCATCGTTATGTTTGGAGGAGAAAGGGGGAGGCTTGCAAGCCGAAGATCACTTTCCCAACCGTGAAGCACGGGGGTGGCAGCATCATGTTGTGGGGATGCTTTGCAGTAGGAGGGACTGGTGCACTTCACAAAATAAATGGCATCATGAGGCAGGACAATTATGTGGATATATTGAAGCAACATCTCAAGACATCAGTCAGGAAGTTAAAGCTTGGTCGCAAATGGGTCTTCCAAATGGATAATGATCCCAAGCATACTTCCAAAGTTGTGGCAAAATGGCTTAAGAACAACAAAGTCAAGGTATTGGAGTGGCCATCACAAAGCCCTGATCTCAATTCTATAGAAAATTTGTGGGCAGAACTGAAAAAGCGTGTGCGAGCAAGGAGGACTACAAACCTGACTCAGTTACTCCAGCTCTGTCAGGAGGAATGGGCCAAAATTCACCCAACTTATTGTGGGAAGCTTGTGGAAGGCTGCCCGAAACGTTTGACCCAAGTTCAACATTTTAAAGGCAATGCTACCAAATACTAATTGAGTGTATGTAAACTTCTGACCCACTGTGAATGTGATGAAACAAATAAAAGCTGAAATAAATCATTCTCTCTACTATTATTCTGACATTTCACATTCTTAAAATAAAGTGGTGATCCTAACTGACCTAAGACAGGGAATTTTTTACTAGGATTAAATGTGAAGAATTGTGAAAAACTGAGTTTAAATGTATTTGGCTAAGGTGTATGTAAACTTACGACTTCAACTGTATGTTTATTTATTTTCCCTTTTTTACTTTAACTATTTACACATCGTTATAACACTGTTCATAGACATAATATGACATTTGAAATGTCTCTTTTCCTTGATATCTTTTGTGAGTGTGATGTTTATTTCACTTTTGTTTATTATCTATTTCTCTTGCTTTGGCAATGTAAACATATGTTTCCCATGCCAATAAAGCCCTTAAATTGAATTGAATTGAGAGAGACAGCGATAGTTAGGGAAAATGAAAAAAACACTACTCTGGATTACATGCACATAAGCAAAACAATCTCTTCAAGTGGAGGAATACTAATTAACTCTTACTTTTGAGAGTGTGACAGAAATAGAAATATATAGAATGTGTGTCTCAAAGATGTCCACTGAAGGGGGAGAGTGACAGAGAACCAATCCATGCGATTGTCTCCCTACGCTAACCATGAAACCTTCAGCTGTCTGTGGCAGAGTGAGCCCGCATGAAACCCAAGGTATCTTGTAAAACACAGTATAGATCACAGAACACCAGTTCTGCACCAGCTCTGCACCAGCTCTGCACCAGGTCTGCACCAGCTCTGCACCAGGTCTGCCGTACTCTAATGGAAACACCTTGCTCTCAGCAGTGGCACCAACCAAACCGGAGCTAAGATGTTGTTCTCCATCTAAATCAACCCATTCCTCATTTTGCTTCAGTCTTTCACCATCTATGTAGCTTGCTGCTAACTTAATCTTCCTCCTTTCTCCCCCTCCTTCTCCTTTCTCCTTCTTCTCTTTCTCCTCCTCCTCCTCCACCTCCTTCTCCTCCCAACTCATGTTTCTTCTTTATTTTCTTCCTTCTCCCTCTCCTTCTCTGTTCATCACAACATCTGCATATGGCCCAACACCCAAGGTGGTGTCAGAGAGGAAGAGAAACTGCAGACCCTATGTCAGTTGATGAACAGAACCCCAGAGAGACTACAGAGAGACTGCAAAGAGACTACATGAATGAAAGCACCGTGACCACTGGAAAATTACACACACAGCCAGGGAAAAGTAATTTGTTCCACAGTGAAGCTGTGCTGAGCACGCGTACACATACACACACGCAAACACACACACACAGGGTGGATGAGAAGGAGGCGGGAGGGAGGTAAAGGTAAATAAGACATGACTGCTGAGCAACGAGAGTTTGGAGGGGCTGCTTGAGCATAAGTGTGTGTGTGTGTGTGTGTGTGTGTGTGTGTGTGTGTGTGTGTGTGTGTGTGTGTGTGTGTGTGTGTGTGTGTGTGTGTGTGTGTGTGTGTGTGTGTGTGTGTGTGGTGTTGGCCTAAGAGGAGGATTCAGCGTTGGTGTTCGTGCTCTGGTGCCCACGCCACAGGTGGCCTCCTCTCTCGCCTGTGCCCAGCGGGGAACAGCAGAACATAAACAAACAGATGGAGAGAAGGAAAGACTGGGAAGGAGTCACACAGAGAGAGAGGGACCAGAGAGAGACAGAGAGAGAGAGCGAGAGAGAGAGAGAGAAAAAGAGGGCAGAGTGTGGCATGGCTAGATCAGACACACACACAGGCAAGCGCACACTCACACAAGGTAGAGAACTGCCTCCCACTGATGTCTTTTTCACTCACACACACATAAATACACACACATACACACACACACACACACACATATAAGCAAAGACACACACAGACACAAAAACAAACAGAAAAGTACAAAGGCAAGCACTCAAACAAACAGGTAAAAGGAGAAACAACACCAAAAGCACACAGTCAGACGCACAGACTTTGAAAAACACTGAAGGAACACACGCAGAGAAAGGACAGAACTACGATGACCTTAGGCAGTAATTGTTATTTCAGCACACACACACTCACACACACGGCACTATTTGCCTACTCTGTCTGTTCCTCCGTATGTACCACAGCAGCAGGTGGCCCATTAGAAGGACCAGGGTGCAGCAGTATGCCAGACACCCGTTGGGGATGAATCTGCCAACATCACCAGGAAGCAGCTGGATTGTGTCTCTGGATGTGTCTGAAATGGCACCCTGTTCCCTATGTAGTGCACTACTTCTGACTGGAGCATCACTTCAGACAAAACCTCCATTTCCTTCTGGTATCTGGGTAGTGTTTGCATCACATTGCAGTTGAGTGGTTTCTCTCTGCTATTTAAATGTATTTGGTGGCTGGGTGCAGCAGCATGGTTTCTGGTGAGATGGAGTGTTTGAGGTGTTGGCTCAGCTGTGTATAGCTGACTTATATTTAGAGTTTGAGGGGCGGACACAGGTGTGAAGTGTCTTCTGATACCTGAGTTTTAGGGTACTGCTGGTGGGATATTAAATAATCCTCTAGTATCTAGGACAAGTTTTAACATTTGAACTGTGTTATGATGCAAGCCCATCACCTTCCAGCACACCCACAGTTAGCCCATAGAGGATGGGTGGTGCTTACATATTTAGGTAAACGGTTGGGTGCAGTGGAATGGTTTCTCTGGTACTAGCTGTTGGGTGCAGTGGGATGGTTTCTCTGGTACTAGAAGTTCTATATAAGGCCTTCCTATCATTGACTGGTAGAGGGATGCTCTACCCTACTCCACCCAACTCTATTCTACTCTACTCTCAGAGAGAGATGTTAGGACTGCCATAACCTCACACAGTAATGAGAACTCTGGGGGCCAAAGGCCATCTACAGGGAGACACACACACACACACACACACACACACACACACACACACACACACACACACACTGTACCTTATACACATACACACCCTGGGCAGGGTTTTGGAGTCTATAATCGGGGTCTCAGCAGTAGATCCATGATCTGAATATGGGCAATAGTCACCTTGGCAGACAACACACACCTGCATAAACACCCAGACGCACACAGTCGCACGTCCTTCTAAAATGGTATTGAACTAGAGGACAGATGGAGAAAGAGAAGGAGGACAGAGGAAGAGGTGATGGTGTAATGGAGGGAGGGATGGATGGAGGGCAGAGTGAGGGGCGTGTGTGAAAGGGAGGGAGGGAAAGAGGGCAGAGGAAGAGGTGAGGGTGAAAGGGAGGGAGGGATGGAGGGCAGAGGGAGAGGATGAAAACGATAGAGGGTGAAAGAGAGAAAACACTGATCCCATATCTAATTAAAAAGCTGTACGTCTCCTTAAGGCTGTAACGGTCATGGAATTTTGGTCAGCCAAATGACCCCATTCATAATCATGTAAAAATATATATATATATATTAACAGTTGAAGTCGGTAGTTTACATACACCTTAGCCAAATACATTTGTATTCAGTATTTCACAATTGCTGACATTTAATCCCAGTAAAAATTCACTGTCTTAGGTCAGTTAGGATCACCACTTTATTTTAAGAATGTGAAATGTCAGAAAAATAGTAGAGAGAATGATGTATTTCAGCTTTTATTTCTTTCATCACATTCCCAGTGGGTCAGAAGTTTACATACACTCAATTAGTATTTGGTAGCATGGCCTTTAAATTGTTTCGGGTAGCCTTCCACAAGCTTCCCACAATAAGTTGGGTGAATTTTGGCCCATTTCTCCTGACAGAGCTGGAGTAACTGAGTCAGGTTTGTAGGCCTCCTTGCTCACACACGCTTTTTCAGTTCTGCCCACAAAGATTCTATAGGATTGAGGTCAGGGCTTTCTGATGGCCACTACAATACCTTGACTTTGTTGTCCTTAAGCCATTTTGCCATAACTTTGGAAGTATGCTTGGGGTCATTGTCCATTTGGAAGACCCATTTGCGACCAAGCTTTAACTTCCTGACTGATGTCTTGAGATGTTGCTTCAATATATCCACATAATTTTCCTCCCTCATGATGCCATCTATTTTGTGAAGTGCACCAGTCCCTCCTGCAGCAAAGCACCCCCACAGCATGATGCTGCCACCAACATGCTTCACGGTTGGGATGGTGTTCTTCGGCTTGCAAGCCTCCCCCTTTCTCCCCCAAACATAACAATGGTCATTATGGCCAAACAGTTCTATTTTTGTTTCATCAGACCAGAGGACATTTCTCCAAAAAGTACGATCTTTGTCCCCATGTGCAGTTTCAAACTGTAGTCTGGCTTTTTTTATGGCGGTTTTGGAGCAGTGACTTCTTCCTTGCTGTGCGGCCTTTCAGGTTATGTCGATATAGGACTCATTTTACTGTGGATATAGATACCTTTGTACCTGTTTCCTCTAGCATCTTCACAAGGTCCTTTGCTGTTGTTCTGGGATTGATTTGCACTTTTCGCACCAAAGTACAATCATCTCTAGGAGACAGAACGCGTCTCCTTCCTGAGCGGTATGACGGCTGCGTGGTCCCATGGTGTTTATACTTGCGTACTATTGTTTGTACAGATGAACGTGGCACCTTCAGGTGTTTTGGAAATTGCTCCCAAGGATGAACCAGACTTGTGGAGGTCTACAATTTTTTTCTGAGGTCTTGGCTGATTCCTTTTGATTTTCCCATGATGTCAAGCAAAGAGTCACTGAGTTTGAAGGTGAGCCTTGATATATATCCACAGGTACACCTCCAATTGACTCAAATGATGTCAATTAGCCTATCAGAAGCTCTAAAGC
Organism: Salmo trutta; assembly: GCF_901001165.1. Lineage (NCBI taxonomy): Eukaryota > Metazoa > Chordata > Actinopteri > Salmoniformes > Salmonidae > Salmo > Salmo trutta. The sequence continues at coordinate 75,676,688 of NC_042969.1, forward strand.
CCTGACATCATTTTCTGGAATTTTCCAAGCTGTTTATAGGCACAGATAACTTAGTGTATGTAAACTTCTGACCCACTGGGATTGTTAAACAGTGAATGATAAGTGAAATAATCTGTCTGTAAACTATTGTTGGAAACATTACTTGTGTCATGCACACAATAGATGTCCTAACCAATTTAACAAAACTATAGTTTGTTAATTAACAAGTGATTGAGTTTTAATGATTCCAACCAAATTGTATGTGAACTTCCAACTTTAACTGTGTGTATATATATATATTTATGCAAAATATAAAATATCACCCCCCCTCAATTTTTGTAGACTGTGGTGATTAAGTTTGAGGTTGACAGACTGTGGTGATTGGGGTAGAGGGTGACAGACTTTGGTGATAATGGTAGAGAGTGACAGACTGTGGTGATTGGGGTAGACTGTGGTGATTATGGTAGATTGTTGTGATAGACTGAGGTGATTTTGGTAGACTGTGATGATTATGGTAGACTGTGGTGATTATGGTAGAGGGTGACAGACTGTGGTGATTATGGTAGAGGGTGACAGACTGTGATGATTATGGTAGACGGTGGTGATTATGGTAGAGGGTGACATACAGTGGTGATTATGGTAGACGGTGGTGATTATGGTAGAGGGTGACATACAGTGGTGATTATGGTAGACAGTCGTGATTATGGTGGAGGGTGACAGACTGTGGTAATAATGGTAGACTGTGGTGATAGACAGTTGCAATTATGGTAGAATTTGGTGATTAGGGTAGACTGTGGTGATAGAAGGTGGTGATTATGGAACAGGGTGATAGGCTGTGGAAGTCGTGGTAGAGGGTTATAGACTGTGGTGATTATGGTAGAGGGTGATAGAATGTGGGGATTATGGTGGAGGGTGACAGACTGTGGTAGTTATGGTAGACGGTGACAGACTGTGGTAGTTATGGTAGAGGGTGACAGACTGTGGTAGTTATGTTAGAGGGTGACAGACTGTGGTAGTTATGGTAGAGGGTGACAGACTGTGGTAATTATGGTAGAGGGTGACAGACTGTGGTAGTTATGGTAGAGGGTGACAGACGGTGGTAGTTATGGTAGAGGGTGACAGACTGTGGTAGTTATGGTAGAGGGGGATAAACTGTGGTAGTTATGGTAGAGGTTGACAGACTGTGGTAGTTATGGTAGAGGTTGACAGACGGTGGTAGTTATGGTAGAGGGTGACAGACTGTGGTAGTTATGGTAGAGGGTGACAGACTGTGGTAGTTATGGTAGAGGGTGACAGACTGTGGTAGTTATGGTAGAGGTTGACAGACTGTGGTGGTTATAGTAGAGGGTGACAGACTGGTAGTTATGGTAGAGGGTGATAGACTGTGGTAGTTATGGTAGAGGGTGACAGACTGTGGTAGTTATGGTAGAGGGTGACAGACTGTGGTAGTTATGGTAGAGGGTGACAGACAGACTGTGGTAGTTATGGTAGAGGGTGACAGACTGTGGTAGTTATGGTAGAGGGTGATAGACTGTGGTAGTTATGGTAGAGGGTGACAAACTGTGGTAGTTATGGTAGAGGGTGACAGACTGTGGTAGTTATGGTAGAGGGTGATAGACTGTGGTAGTTATGGTAGAGGGTGACAGACTGTGGTAGTTATGGTAGAGGGTGACAGACTGTGGTAGTTATGGTAGAGGGTGACAGACTGTGGTAGTTATGGTAGAGGGTGACAGACTGTGGTAGTTATGGTAGAGGGTGACAGACTGTGGTAGTTATGGTAGAGGGTGACAGACGGTGGTGGTTATGGTAGAGGGTGACAGACAGACTGTGGTGGTTATGGTAGAGGGTGACAGACTGTGGTAGTTATGGTAGAGGGTGACAGACTGTGGTAGTTATGGTAGAGGGTGACAGACTGTGGTAGTTATGGTAGAGGGTGACAGACTGTGGTAGTTATGGTAGAGGGTGACAGACTGTGGTAGTTATGGTAGAGGGTGACAGACGGTGGTGGTTATGGTAGAGGGTGACAGACTGTGGTAGTTATGGTAGAGGGTGACAGACGGTGGTGGTTATGGTAGAGGGTGACAGACAGACTGTGGTAGTTATGGTAGAGGGTGATAAACTGTGGTAGTTATGGTAGAGGGTGACAGACTGTGGTAGTTAAGGTAGAGGGTGACAGACAGACTGTGGTAGTTATGGTAGAGGGTGACAGACCGTGGTAGCAATGGTAGAGGGTGATAGACTGTGGTAGTTATGGTAGAGGGTGACAGACTGTGGTAGTTATGGTAGAGGGTGAGAGACTGTGGTAGTTATGGTAGAGGGTGACAGACTGTGGTAGTTATGGTAGAGGGTGAGAGACTGTGGTAGTTATGGTAGAGGGTGACAGACTGTGGTAGTTATGGTAGAGGGGAATAAACTGTGTGTGCTTCACACTAGTCTCCTGGGTGAGTGCAGCTTTGATATTCGAGAAGGGGGACTGTGTGAGGGGGACTAGGTGGGGGACTGTGTGAGGGGGATTTTAGAGAAGGGGGACTGTGTGAGGGGGACTAGGTGGGGGACTGTGTGAGGGGGCTTTTAGAGAAGGGGGACTGTGTGAGGGGGAGTTGAGTGAGGGTGGACTGTGTGAGTTGTGAGGGGGACTAGGTGGGGGGGACTGTGTGAGGGGGATTTTAGAGAAGGGGGACTGTGTGAGGGGGACTAGGTGGGGGGGACTGTGTGAGGGGGATTTTAGAGAAGGGGGACTGTGTGAGGGGGTCTAGGTGGGGGACTGTGTGAGGGGGAGTTGAGTGATGGTGATTGCATATAGAGTTAGAGAGAGACTAGATAGATATCATGAGGGAGAGACTAGATAGATATCATGAGGAGAGAATAGAGAATAGAGACCAGGCAAAGTAATTAGAGAAGCACTAATAATGTTGTAGGCTGAAGTCTGTTGGGAGACCCAGGGGGAGGGAGAGAGGGATTAAGAAGAAGAGAGGGAGAGAGTGAACGGAAAAGACAAAGAGAGGAAGAGGAAAACAACGAGAGACAGAGAGAGAGACAGAGAGAAAGAGTAAGAGAGATGAGGGAGAGAGTGAGAGAGACGAAGGAAAAAGAGATGGTGAGAAAAAGAGAAAGAGAGAGAGAGAGGAAGGAGAAAGAGATTGTGTGTGTGAGAGAGAGAGAGAGAGAGAGAGAGAGAGAGAGAGAGAGAGAGAGAGAGAGAGAGAGAGAGATGGTCAGTGTAAAACAGGAGACCAGTGCAAGGGGCAGGTACACAGCAGAGTAGACTGGTGGGAGGCGCTACATCACACAGTGACCCAGATCTTACTAGTAGCTCATGGGACAGGACGAAGGTGATGATGACAACAGTGTAGGTTTAAAAAACACTAAATCCATAGCAGGAAGACATGTTTAGGTCATCGCAACATTGCTATACTACAGTAGTTGAATCACCAAATTAAATTATAGCCATTTTGCTTCTATTGGTAGTTCACCACAGCAATATCACAGAAACATCTGAATTAACCTTTGAATTCCCTCTGCATCATAGACTCCAGGCACGCAAGAATTACTTATGACCCAACACACACACACACATACACACAGGTGTTAGAGGACACATAATTACCAGGCTTGGGCTACCAACACAGGGAAATGATGTAGACCTTGACAAGGAGGAAAGGAGCGGTGTGTGTGTGTGAGTGTGAGTGTGAGTGTGAGTGTGAGTGTGTGTGTGTGTGTGTGTGTGTGTGTGTGTGTGTGTGTGTGTGTGTGTGTGTGTGAGTGTGTGTATGTGCACGTGTGTGTCACTAACCCACTTTAGAGGAAGAAAAATAAAACTGCAGCATCCGTAGCATGCCTTCTACAAAGACTGGCCCCATCTGTTCCCCTCACACTCTCCTAACTGATGCCACCATAAACTACCTGTGTGTGTGTGCAAGTACGCGCGCGTGTGTGTGTGGTGGCAATTTCATATCTATCTGTATGTGTGTAAATATCTATCTGTACAATAAATATATGAAGACAAGAGATCTATACACACACCTAACGCAAACATATTTTATTTCAATATCAAATGAATTTGTGTGTTGGACAGGATTCTATTCTGATAATTGTTAGTGAACATCCACAGGTGGTCCTAAACTACAGGGATTACACATTGGTTAAGAAAGAATGACTATTTTACAGTTCTATTTCCCAAATCCCCCATCCATGCCAAAACACACACTATACCTGTGCTCTGGTACTGTGATGATGGTGTTAAGCTCTCATCACTAGCTTGTCTGTTCTCCTGTCTGAGCTTCATTTAAATGAATCTGTCTATTTCCCCATGAAGGCAACAGTTGTCATCCCATATGTTATTCACTTACAGAGAGAGCAAGAGTTGGCAGACGCACTGCTCACACATACACACACACACACACACACACACACACACACACACACACACACACACACACACACACACATGGTGACATCATTGGAGTGGTGGGAGGAAAATGTCACCATAGAGTAATTTTCCAAAAAAATGTTCTCCCTCATATCTCCTCTCTGGTGTCGCTGCCCTGGTGCTTTGGTGGCCTGGTGCCCTGGTGGCCTGGTGCCCTGGTGGCCTTGTGGTCTTGGGCCCTGGTGGCCTAGTGCCCTGGTGGCCTGGTGGTCTGGGGCCCTGGTGCCCTATTTCTCTGGTGGCCTGGTGGTCTGGGGCCCTGGTGGACAGCGAGTTTTCACAAATAAAATTTTGGATAACAATAATGAGGTGTTAAGGATCATGTAAGAGGAGGGGGAGAAGATAGTGTTCATATTAATTAACTTTGAGATCACATTTCATTGTATGTATTCATGGTTGTTGTATTGGGGCCTTTGTGTCTTCTCTAATGTAGTATAGGAAAATTTGGTATTTAAATAGGACACGGTGTCAGGGAAGGGTCTGACATACAGAAGTGCACCAGGGATCCAACAGCACATCACAGCCATCACAGGTTACAGTGATGGATGACCGTCACAAGCAGAGTGTGTTCAGTATGTAAGAGAGACGGCTTTCTCTAGTGTCCTAATGGGGGGGGGGGGTCTCTGATACAGCTCTACTGAGGGGGGGGGGGGGGGTTCTCTGATACAGCTCTACTGAGGGGGGGGGGGGTTCTCTGATACAGCTCTACTGAGGGGGGGGGGGGGGTTCTCTGATACAGCTCTACTGAGGGGGGGTTCTCTGATACAGCTCTACTGAGGGGGGGGGGGGGGTTCTCTGATACAGCTCTACTGAGGAGAGGGGGGGTTCTCTGACACATCTCTACTGAGGAGAGGGGGGGTCTCTGAGACATCTCTACTGAGGAGGGGGGGGGGTTCTCTGACACATCTCTACTGAGGAGAGGGGGGGGTCTCTGACACATCTCTACTGAGGAGGGGGGGGTTTTCTGAGACATCTCTACTGAGGAGGGGGGGGGGGTTCTCTGACACATCTCTACTGAGGAGGGGGGGGTCTCTGACACAGCTCTACTGAGGGGGGGTTCTCTGATACAGCTCTACTGAGGAGAGGGGGGGGGTTCTCTGACACATCTCTACTGAGGAGAGGGAGGGTGCTCTGATACAGCTCTACTGAGGGGGGGTTCTCTGACACATCTCTACTGAGGAGAGGGAGGGTGCTCTGATACAGCTCTACTGAGGGGGGGTTCTCTGACACATCTCTACTGAGGAGGGGGGGTTCTCTGACACATCTCTACTGAGGAGAGGGGGGGTTCTCTGACACATCTCTACTGAGGAGAGGGGGGGTTCTCTGACACATCTCTACTGAGGAGAGGGGGGGGTTCTCTGACACATCTCTACTGAGGAGGGGGGGGTCTCTGAGACATCTCTACTGAGGAGAGGGGGGGTTCTCTGATACAGCTCTACTGAGGAGAGGGGGGGTTCTCTGACACAGCTCTACTGAGGAGGGGGGGGTTCTCTGACACATATCTACTGAGGAGGGGGGGGTTCTCTGACACATCTCTACTGAGGAGAGGGGGGGGTTCTCTGACACATCTCTACTGAGGAGAGGTGGGGGGGTCTCTGACACATCTCTACTGAGGAGGGGGGGTCTCTGACACATCTCTACTGAGGAGGGGGGGGTTCTCTGACACAGCTCTACTGAGGAGGGGGGGGTTCTCTGACACATCTCTACTGAGGAGAGGGGGGGTTCTCTGAGACATCTCTACTGAGGAGAGGTGGGGGGGTCTCTGACACATCTCTACTGAGGAGGGGGGGGTCTCTGACACATCTCTACTGAGGAGGGGTGGGTTCTGTGACACAGCTCTACTGAGGAGGAGGGGGGGGGTTCTCTGACACATCTCTACTGAGGAGAGGGGGGGGTTCTCTGAGACATCTCTGCTGAGGAGAGGTGGGGTTCTCTGACACATCTCTACTGAGGAGAGGTGGGGGTTCTCTGACACATCTCTACTGAGGAGAGGTGAGGGTTCTCTGACACATCTCTACTGAGGAGAGGGGGGGGTTCTCTGACACATCTCTACTGAGGAGAGGTCGGGGGTTCTCTGACACAGCTCTACTGAGGAGAGGGGGGGGGTCTCTGACACATCTCTACTGAGGAGAGGGGGGTTCTCTGACACAGCTCTACTGAGGAGAGGGGGGGGTTCTCTGACACATCTCCACTGAGGAGAGGGGGGGTTCTCTGACACATCTCTACCGAGGAGGGGGGGTTCTCTGACACAGCTCTACTGAGGAGGGGGGGGGTTCTCTGACACATCTCTACTGAGGAGAGGGGGGGGTTCTCTGACACATCTGTACTGAGCAGAGGGGGGGGTTCTCTGACACATCTGTACTGAGGAGAGGGGGGTTCTCTGACACATCTCTACTGAGGAGGGGGGGGGGGTTCTCTGACACATCTCTACTGAGGAGAGGTGGGGGGTTCTCTGACACATCTCTACTGAGGAGGGGGGGGGGTTCTCTGACACATCTCTACTGAGGAGAGGTGGGGGGTTCTCTGACACATCTCTACTGAGGAGGGGGGGTTCTCTGACACATCTCTACTGAGGAGAGGTGGGGGGGTTCTCTGACACATCTCTACTGAGGAGAGGTGGGGGGGTTCTCTGACACAGCTCTACTGAGGAGGGGGGGGGGGGGTTCTCTGACACATCTCTACTGAGGAGAGGGGGGGGTTCTCTGACTTATCTGTACTGAGGAGAGGGGGGGTTCTCTGACACATCTCTACTGAGGAGAGGGGGGGTTCCTCTGACACATCTCTACTGAGGAGGGGGGGTTCTCTGACACATCTCTACTGAGGAGAGGGGGGGTTCTCTGACACAGCTGAGGAGAGGTGGGGGGGTTCCTCTGACACAGCTGAGGAGAGGTGTGGGGTCTGCAACCCTAATGATTACTTTTTCTTTTGCTTATCCTATAAAGGACTTAGACGTACGATGTGTGAGGTTGAAAGTGTGTTTAGGGTTGAGACTGTGTGTTTTGTCACCTGAGGAGCCTGACAGATCAATGTTTGAGTGTGTGTGTGTGTGTGTGTGTGTGTGTGTGTGTGTGTGTGTGTGTGTGTGTGTGTGTGTGTGTGTGTGTGTGTGTGTGTGTGTGTGTGCGCGCGCATGTGTGTGTGACTCATGAGTCACATTTCAATTAGACATGGAATTGATATGTGCCACATGGGAGATGACATTCTCTCCATGTCTCCTTCTGTTCATTTCCTCTGAGGTCAGCTAGACTCAGCTGGTGGAGAGGAACAGGTCACACACTATCAACACAGCTCCTCTCTGCTCATCAGAGAGAGAGAGAGTGCGTGTGAGCGAGCGAGAGATCTGAGTGTGTCAACTTTGACAAATGGAGAGGGGGAGCTGGTGAGATTGGTGCGGAAGCAATTGATTGGAGAAAAGGAGAGCGAGGAAGAGAACAAGGCAGAAGTGGAGGATGGTGGTTAGCACTCCGGACTGGGAGTGTGTGTAAGGGCATGTCCAGACAGTTGGCTGAAGTGTCAGGGAAGAGTCTCGCCAACAGCCTCTATCTAAAAGCTTCTGTTCTGTTTTACTGTTGTGTGAAAAACAAACAAAACACACACACACACACACTCTTAATCGCTCTCTCTATCTCACACACGCAGTCACAGTCGCACACACGCACACACGCACACACACACACACACACACACATACACGCTGGAGACAGTGGGTTGTAATGGGTTTGTGAGGTGTTGGATGTCTCCTGCTGCTGCTGTTAAAAGGTGAGGGGAACACTGGGGTGAGGGAGCGGGTCTACTTTTCTCTATCTGTCTCTAATTGCTTGTGTTATTCCTTTCCCTCGCTAAACAATCTTTCCTCTCCTCTCCTCTTCTCTCCTCTCCTCTCCTCTCTTCTCCTCAGGGAGCACTCTCATAGACACAGGACGTTCTGTCTTAATTCTATAAAAGCCTCTGGTGTTTTATCCACTCCCCCTGCTTCACACCTCAGAGAGTAAATCATTGGGCCTCAGAGAGTGTCCAGTCTAGTATTTGTATTTGTATTTATTAAGGAACCCCTTTATTTCTTGCCTAGTCAGCAGCTAGTCTTCCTGGGGTCCCGCAACAGCAGTTATATACAATTCAAAATCTTACAATACATTACATAACACTTTTCACAACACATTCAGTGTGTGGCCTCAGGCCACTACTCTACTATCACGTATCTACAATACAAAATCCACATGTACACGTGTGTAGAGTGTCTTATCATGTGTGTGTGTGTCTGTGCCTGTGTGTGTCTCTTCACAGTCCCCGCTGTTCCATAAGATGTATTTTGATCCGGTTTTTTTATCTGATTCTACGGCTTGCATCAGTTATCCGCTGTGGAATAGAGTTTCATGTAGTCATGGCTCTATGTAGTACTGTACGCCTCCCATAGTCTGTTCTGGACTTGGGGACTGTGAAGAGACCTTTGGTGACATGTCTTGTGGGGTATGCATGGGTGTCTGAGCTGTGTACTAGTAGTTTAAACAGACAGCTTGGTACATTCAGATTGTCAACATTTCTTACAAAAACAAGTAGTGATGAAGTCAATCTCTCCTTCACTTTGAGACATTATAGATGTACATACATATTATTCATGTGAGCTCTCCATGTATATTTAAGGGCCAGCTGTGCTGCCCTGTTCTGAGCCAATTGTCATTTTTCAAGGTCCCTCTTTGTGGCACCTGACCACACGACTGAACAGTAGTCAAGGTGCAACAAAACTAGGGCCTGTAGGACCTGCCTTGTTGATAGTGTTGTTAAGAAGGTAGAAACTAGGGCCTGTAGGACCTGCCTTGTTGATAGTGTTGTTAAGAAGGTAGAAACTAGGGCCTGTAGGACCTGCCTTGTTGATAGTGTTGTTAAGAAGGTAGAAACTAGGGCCTGTAGGACCTGCCTTGTTGATAGTGTTGTTAAGAAGGTAGAAACTAGGGCCTGTAGGACCTGCCTTGTTGATAGTGTTGTTAAGAAGGTAGAGCAGCGCTTTATCATGGACAGACTTTTCCACATCTTAGCTACTGTTGTATCAATATGTTTTGACCAAGACAGTTTACAATCCAGGTTTACTCCAAGCAGTTTAGTCACCACAACTTGCTGAATTTCCACCTTATTTATTACAAGATTTAAATGAGGTTCAGGGTTTAGTGAATGATTTGTCCCAAATACAATGTTTTTAGTTTTGAAATATCTAAGACTAACTTATTCGTAGTCAACCATTCTGAAACTAACTGCAGCTCTTTGTTAAGTGTCTAGTGCTAAGTATGGTTAGCCATAGCCCCACAGAGGGAGAGGAGGGGAGCAAGAGAGCTCACCTGCCCACTGTGATTAGTAGAGGCTTATCTCCAAATATAACACACACACACACACACACACAGTTCACCTCCTGCAAAACTAGAAAGGAGTGCAAGAGACAAGAGACCATGAAGACATAACCACAGCGATGAGCAATGTTTGAAGAAAGAGGGAGGCAGGGAGAGAGGGAGGGAGCGAGGGAGGATTTAGTGAGACCTTGAAAAGCAAACCGGTTGTTCTGTGGTTCAGAGGTACTATTGCCACAGGCTATAAGCTCACCGTAATACATACACCTGTAACCTTTTGTATTCTTCTAAATTAAACGGTGATATACTCCACATATGTTCACATTTGCACAATAGCATATCTCAGTGGAGTGTTGGAGTGGATATTGGAACAAGGACCCAGAGTCTGAGCTATATCTCTTGTGAGATCATTAGGATAATAGTATTCTGCTCTGAACTCCTTCACTAAAGTAATTAAGTAGCCTGGAGGTTGCCTCTCTCCTGTTTCTGTAGCGTGAGTCAGTACAAGTACACCCCCTGGACAGGACACTAGTCTATCGCAGGGCCTTAACCCTAATCTATCTCCTTAATACTGAGTGTCAAGCAGAGATGCATTGGGTCCCATTTTTACAGTATTTGCTATGACTCAGCAGGGGATAAAACTCCCAACCTTGCCATCTCTGGACAGACTCTCTAACAACAAGGCCACTGAGTTGGTCGCTAAACATTGGTCTGTACAAGAATAATACGCTGATTTGAGATCACTGAAGTAACACTACTCTATTAGCAAAACCCTGATCTGAAGTAAGGCAGATAAAGCAGATCTGAGATCAATGAGGTAGCACTCCTCCTCCATAATTTGCCATAATCTGATATAAGAGCACTGATTTGAGATCAGTGAATTAACTCTACTCCATGCTGAGCCTGATCTAAAATGAAAGATATTGCTGATCTAGGATCTACTGCACTCCTCTACACTGAGCCTTGGTTTTTGAGCCAGATCTAAAAATAGGAGAGACCAGCAAGGCTGTACTGAGATCAGTGAGGTAACAGCATGTCCTCCTCCATGTTGAACCATGGTTTTCCAGTCGCAGCACGTCAGGCAGGATTTGTGCTGCCTCCTGTGTCACTGTCTGGCCCGGCCAGCGATTTATAGAGCGCTCCCATAATGCACTTCCTCTCTCAAAAGGAGGACATAAATCTACCGCTTGTTTTTGTCACGCCTTTTTTTATTGGCTGATGGGGTCCTCTTTCCTTTCGCTCTTCTGCTTATTCTATCAAACACACACACAAAATAATATTATTGAATGAACAATGTACACTGAGGAAAGAAAACACGCTGACAAATTGAGGCTGTTCAAATTGCAACACAATATTACGAATTTGTTCCTAACGTTTGGTATAATCAGTTTATAGGTTAGGTGTTCTAAAGCGGAAGCATAGCCTATATTGAAATAATACATTATTTTATAATGAAGGTGGACGTTTCTGTTAATCATAACTCTCTTTACTTTGATTTCTTTAAACCCTGTGCACTGAAGAATACATTTCTGCATTCTGTACCTCATTTTCACATATACATTCATCTAACAACAACAGCCCAAATACTCCTGCAGCAGGCAAAAAATACATATATAAAGCTGCAAAAGGTTCCTCCATGGAAACAGACACTGAGGGTAAATTAAAATACACATACTGCTGGTAATGAGCTATCTAAATTCAGAGTTCATATTGCTTGGAATTACACCAAATCGCAGCTCTGGGCAGCTCTGGCAACAACAAAAAAATGCACTGCTTTCTACTCAACCGAAAAAAAAATCTCCCCACCACGCAGCTGACCGTGAGACATGGTGGGTTCGTTTAAGCCACAGCGTGCTGTGCAACCGTGAATGCCTTTGTAAATAGCTTCGCCACTTTGCAGTTTTGCGTACTTAGCTGCTGTCAACATGGGCCAACACACATACTTACGGTCCGGGCAAACACACACAAACACACACCTCTAGATTTTGAGCTGGTGCCTTGAGGGTGACTTTGATTAATTAAAGGAAGTTGATCATTCGTTCACGGTTCTTGCAATGAAACGGTGGCTAAACGGAAAATGACAGTGGAAGAGCGCACCTCTAAGATTTCGTGGAGAACAACCAATTCCAGAGTTTTCTCTAGTTACTTAAATGTCATAGTAGCACCGTTTAACTGTTGAATTTTAACGGAAGGCAAGACAGAAGAAAACAATGACATTTTTCAGAATGTTACTGTATGTCTCACACGCGTGTTTCTCTCGCTTTTACACGGACTTAAAGATGCAATTTCAAAATGCGGCTTGTGGGCCAGGATAACAGCACAAACTGTAAATTGAACAATGGGCTCTCATTTTCTCCCGAATTTAGAGCTGCGTTGCGGCCCTGGGGACTCAATTAGAACCGTGGAGTGCCGGCGTTTCCACCCCCAGTGACTGGGCGGTAATTTGTTTACTTCTTACTTCGCAGCCGAGCACGCTCGAAAAGCCCCAGAGTCCTGAGCTACTACCATGCAATCTCCAGATGAACAAAGTCTACACATTTGTGGGTGGAGTTGAGGACAGACCATGTATCCAGTTGCAAACAAACACCAACAAACACATGTATTGGTAACTTCAGCACCACGGACACCGCATTAAAACACGCTCAGTCATTTATTGCAAATCAGCACCATTGACAGCGCATTCCCTGTCACTCGCTCTCTCTCTCACTGTTGGCCGTTGGTTTGAGCTCTGCTCAGGGTCCGTCTATAATCATATTCAAATGAAAATGCAGGTGAAGCACAAGCTTGGACTCCCTAATCAGGCCATTGGTTATTATCATATGTTTCTATACTACTGGGCTACTAACATATAGAGAGAAAATAGGCCTATTGGGCGCACGAGAAGCCAGACGCAAAGGCTGCATTCTATCCGACGCACAGGGACAGGCACCGAGCAACACCTAATCATGCATCCGGCAACTGCCACTGCTGCCAGACAAAGTGACAGGTGCAACAGTAGCCCTAGTCTACGGGGAGTATATTACGTGTACCTGGTGCCAGATCAACCAGTTCACATGTGGCACCGGAGTTGCTCGTGAGCAGCTCGAGAGCAGTTAGTCTCCTATGTGTGGTAACACTGATATATTTATTCCCACCAAGGGAGTGCGGTCCCCAATAACATCCATTAACGATATCAATAAATCATAATTCTGCAATAACAGCATTAGCCTAAAAGGCCTGTGATGATAATGCTATGGCTGATAACTAAAATGAAACGGCTAATAATAATAATAAGCATCATAATCATCACCATCAGCATCATCACCATCAGCAGCATTGGCAGCATCATCATATCAATATCTGATAAGTAGATCCCTACTCATATTTATATCAGCATCATGACACCATATGGCCTAAATAGTCCTCATCAATAAGATATCAGACTAGTATCTATTAATCTTACCACCTCATATCTCTTAAAAAACCTAAGATCTGTCTTGGTAGATTAGAGAAGGCAGGCTAAAATATGTCTATCACATGGCGAGAGACTATATTAATAGACCTATGTCACAGTGAAAACTTGGACACATTGTTACACTCAACGCAACGGCATCACTCCTCCTGTCCCAGAGGCACCTCTGCTCGGAAATAGACTCACTCCTCCGCCAGCCTCACTACAATCAACAAATCCACCCCGAGCCCCGGAAGCTCTACAAATGACAGCCTTATAACCATATCATATCAGAGGTTCTAAATGAATAGAATCACAGCGCGATCAGCCCACATTAGTGGTGAAAATGCTCCGATATGGACCCTCTCCTCCGATGCTCCCTCCCATCGCCACCTCTTCTACAAGAAGCACATTGCAGAGTGAGAGCGCACCACGCAGGACGGTTGGGGTAGGCAGCGCCAAGTTCCCCTTCACCTACCTTTCACGGTGTGACAGGCACAGAGCCCCAAAGCAAACCCGGCCACCAGCAGCACCACCTCGGATATACGCTGCATATTCATGGCGTGGTGTGAGCGAAATAGACAGGGCACGGTGACCTCTCTCCTCTCTCTCCGATCTTTTCCGCCCGCTCCTTCAATTCAGCCTGTCCCAACAACGTTCTCTCTTCTTCAAGCTGTAAAACTGTTCGCTGATGATATGTCGGACTCGGACTAAAGATAGCGAACTAAGAGTGGAATAATACGCGCATGGTATACGCAAAGCGAGGCAGGGAGGGAGGCTTCTTCCGCGAAGAAACCGTGAAGCTGCGCGGTATAGTTACCAGAGCTCGTTCGTTGGTTGTTCGATGCACAACTAACTGCTTAGTGATAAGACCTGACCGTAGACCATCGCTACCCCGGACTGGACTGTTACGTCACGGGGAGGAGAGGTACCGCTCCCTCCTATCACTAAACAGCGCCGCGATAACACGTCTTCTCTCCTTGTCTGAAATTATTCATCTGACCGATTTGATAAGAATAATTAATTGTTAATGTTATACTGATGATTAGCTCATTAGACTACCACTGTCACGAGACCAACCCAGGATGTATCTTACCCACTTATCTCCACATACTGTATATATATCCATAGCTGCAGGAAGATGTTTTGAGTATGGGGTGCGGAGTGCAGGGGGATTGAAAGAAATCACCTTTCTAATGAAGTAATTGGAGGCATGGCAATAGGCCTAGCTGATTATTGAGGTGCTGCATGTCAGTGAAAAGCAATACATCTAAAATATGTGTGAAGGTAATGTGTCTTAGATATCATTTGAAATGTTGAGACAAGAAGTAGGGGAGGGGGGTGTGACGAAGATATTGGCGCATCTCTATCCAGAATGTGCTGAGCTGTCTCCCGCCAATTCTTGCGCTTCATTTTTTTATTGTGTTAACTGTTTTCCCTTGAATTGTTTAGTTGTATCAAGTCCCCATTACATATGTCACCAGCAGTAGATTTACTGTCAATCCCTTTCCTTTGGTTACATTCATTTCCGTGCATGGGTTAATTTGGTCTGTACAGTTTCTCATTCTCAGAATTGAAAGGTTGTTTGCAGAGTTCCCAACCTGTTACACTTGTGAGAAACACGTTTTGGTTTATTTCATTCATACCGTCATTTAGGATTTTTTATTTTTTTTTATTGTATTTTGTTCGGAGGCTCCATGTGAACAATGAGCATGTGTCTGCTTTCTCTGTCGTCATAATGTTAACGGCGCGTGCAAATCTGAGCATTCATAGAAATCGGCTAAATGGCCTGCTGCACTCAAATGTAGGATGTCTGATTGTCTTAATAACTCACCACCACCAATAAACTGAGCTTCTCACTCATTGTTTCTTCACCTCACACAGTAAGTCAACAAAGTCAGGTTAAAATGATGAAAGAGACCCACCTGTTTTGAGCCGCACATTTTTAGCAAAAAAACGTTGCCTGTTTTGCATGTTATTTCGGGATTAATACAGTTGAAGTCAGACGTTTACATACACTTAGGTTGGACTAATTACAACTCGTTTTTCAACCACTCCACACATTTCTTGTTAACAAGCTATAGTTTTGGCAAGTCAGTTAGGACATCTACTTTGTGCATGACACAAGTCATTTTTCCAACAATTGTTTACAGGCAGATTATTTCACTTATAATTCACTGTATCACATTTCCAGTGAGTCAGAAGTTTACGGACACTAAGTTGATTGTGCCTTTAAACAGCTTGGAAAATTCCAGAAAATAATGTCATGGCTTTAGAAGCTTCTGATAGGCTAATTGACATTGTTTGAGTCAATTGGAGGTGTACCTGTGGATGTATTTCAAGGCCTACCTTCAAACTCAGTGCCTCTTTGCTTGACATCATTGGAAAATCAAAAGAAATCAGCCAAGACCTCCACAAGTCTGGTTCATCCTTGGGAGCAATTTCCAAAAGCCTGAAGTTACCACGTTCATCTTTCCAAACAATAGTAAGCAAGTGAGCAAGTATAAACACCATGGGACCACGCAGCCGTCATACCGATCAGGATTGAGGCGCATTCTGTCTCCTAGAGATGAACGTACTTTGGTGCGAAAAGTGCAAATCAATCCCAGAACAACAACAAAGGACCTTTTGAAGATGTTTGAGGAAACAGGTCCAAAATATCTATATCCACAGTAAAACGAGTCCTATATCATCATAACCTGATAGGCCGCTCAGCAAGGAAGAAGCCAGTACTCCAAAACCGCCATAATAAAAGCCTGACTACGGTTTGCAACTGCACATGGGGACAAAATTCGTACTTTTTGGAGAAATGTCCTCTGGTCTGATCAAACAAAAATAGAACTGTTTGGACATAATGACCATCGCTTGCAAGCCGAAGAACACCATCCCAACCGTGAAGCACAGGGGTGGCAGCATCATGTTGTGTGGGTGCTTTGCTGCAGGAGGGACTGGTGCACTTCACAAAATAGATGGCGTTATGAGGACGGAAAATGATGTGGATATATTGAAGCAACATCTCAAGACATCAATCAGGAAGTTAAAGCTTGGTCGCAAATTGATCTTCCAACTGGACAATGACCCCAAGCATACTTCCAAAGTTGTGGCAAAATTACTTAAGGACAACAAAGTCAAGGTATTGGAGTGGCCACCACAAAGCCCTGACCTCAATCCCATAGAAAAATTGTGGGCAGAACTGAAAAAGTGTGTGTGAGCAGGAGGCCTGCAAACCTGACTCAGTTACACCAGCTCTGTCAGGAGGAATGGGCCAAAATACACCCAACTTATTGTGGGAAGCTTGTGGAAGGCTACCCGAAATATTTGACCCGAGTTAAACAATTTAAAGGCAATGCTACCAAATACTAATTGAGTGTATGTAAACTTCTGACCCACCGGGAATGTGATGAAAGAAATAAAAGCTGAAATAATTAATTCTCTCTACTATGTAAACTTCTGACTTCAACTGTACAAGCTCCCAGTAATTTATTGGGTAAATCACCAATGTTTTGGCATCACTGTGCCTTCTTCAGGGTAATGTCATGAATGCTTGAACCAGGTTATGTAGACAAACATTGCAATTAGTGCAACTAATGACAATAGAGAGGGCTGTGTTTCAATTATTAAATTAATTAGAATGAATTGAGTGAAACTGTTAAAAAAAACAATAGTTAATGGCATATTGAATATATCAGGCTATTGTTATCATATGGAAATATAATTGAATATTGTGCATCATATTTGCATCAACATACATTATTGTTGAATTCAATTTAGCATATTTAACTGTTTCCTATTTCATTTAATGTATTTTGTTATATGTAATCTTTTGGTTCAAACATAATGCATAATAAGCATCATGAACAGCGGGAACATATTAGTTGTACACTGATAAACTGTTGAAAGAATATATCAATGTATAAGACTTGTTCATAAAAGAGAGACTTGTTCATAAGAAGGGCCTGAGATCAAACTCAATATTCAGACCGCTAGGGGTCAAGGTTTTTAGACAGGATATCCAGTAAGCCTCCCTTTGTAGTAGGATCTGGATGTTTCCTCCTCTCCTTCGTAAAGCAACATGCTCAATGCATATGTTTTTGAGGGAGGAGATTGGATGATTAGCTTCAACAAAGTGAGCTGCTACTGGATATTCAATGTTTTTACACCTGATTGAGCTGTGGTGTTCAGCTATGCGTTGTTTTAATTGTCTTTTCGTTTGTCCTACATAGGCTTTCCCACATGAACAGATGATGAGATAGATCACTCCCTTGGTCTTGCATGAGATGATACCCCTAACAGGGATTTTTCGACCTGTGTGTGGTTTTCTGAAGAAGGATGTTTTTATAGCGCTATGTTACTGTGCGCATGAGCCACATTTGTAGATCCCATTTGGAATGGGTTTCAAGAGTGTCTTAGTGGGCTCAGGGGGCATGTCAAATCTCACCAAGCTATCTCCAATACTGCGACCACATGTATTTTCTACAGTGTAGAATAGTAGTGAAGACATCAAAGCTATTAAGTAACACGTATGGAATAATGTAGTAACCAAAAAAGTTTAATTTGAGATTCTTCAAAGTAGCCTTGATGACAGCTTTGCACACTCTTGGCATTCTCTCAAGCAGCTTCACCTGGAATTCTTTTTCCAACAAATACTTATGTCATGCATGATTCCGTCTCTCACAGTTGAAGTGTACCTATGATAAAAATGACAGACCTCTACATGCTTTGTAAGTAGGAAAACCTGCAAAATCGGCAGTGTATCGAATACTTGTTCTCCCCACTGTATATATCTTTTTTTTATTGATTGGAGGGGTACGTTTAACTTAGCAAAATCCTTGTTCCGATCTCCTCACCCACAATACATAAATGTACTATGTCGATTGCTGATGGTTTATGTTTTGACCAGCATTGCATAGCAATATAATCTTGTGATGCAATATCTTGCTTATCTCAGGGATTGACCCAAGATGACGCTTAAGTGCGCAAGATGTTTAAGTTGCAACTTATTCTGTTTAGGTTTATTAGATGCTAATTGAACACTTTATTTGTGGGAAACTCCTCAGTTCATATGTTAGTAGAAGTTCTAGGATAGTGAGAGGTGAAGGAGGGGATGGATGGATACTGCTCGGGTGTAGGTCCTACATATGCTGATTGTGATGGTTTGGTGCAATTTCTTACCTTTTTATTGAGTTACATGTTATGCAGGCCACCATAGGAACTACAAGCGAGAGGAGGGCGGGGCTTCCATTCACTTCCTGGAATGTCAAGGGTTTAAAACCTGTTAGGGCTAGGGGGCAGTATTGACACGGCCGGATAAAAAAACGTACCCGATTTAATCTGGTTACTACTCCTGCCCAGTAACTAGAATATGCATATAATTATTGGCTTTGGATAGAAAACACCCTAAAGTTTCTAAAACTGTTTGAATGGTGTCTGTGAGTATAACAGAACTCATATGGCAGGCAAAACCCTGAGACAAACCCTGACAGGAAACTGAAATCTGATGTGTGGATATCACTTCAAACATTTGCCATTGAAACACACAGGGGCTTGTGGATCATTTAGCACTTCCTATGGCTTCCACTAGATGTCCCCAGTCTTTACAAAGAGAGAGAGCCTGTTTATCTTGGTCACAGGGGATGGGCCATTACCATTGTGACGTCGGCGCCCATGAGTACTCTCCCTTTTCGAAACGTTTTGAAAGACAATGCAACCGTCCCAATGGAATATTATTGAAGCCCTGGTTGAAAAAGCCCCTAAAGATTTATGTTATACAACGTTTGACATGTTTGAACGAACTTAAATATATATTTTTTGCTCATTCCTGACGACAAGTCAGACGCACACGGTATATTTTCACTAGCCTTCGGAGCGCGCTAACACTATTGGGACATAAATTATTAACTTTTTTGAACCTGGGATTCCTAGAAGTGCCTTCTGATAAAGATAATCAAAGGTAAGGGATTATTTACAATAGTATTTTTGATGGTTGATCGTTCCAAGATGGCTCCAACATTTATAGCCTAGACTTTTTTTCTGGGCATACCACGTCGTTTATTGCAAAGTGTGATTTCCCAGTAAAGTTATTTTTAAATCTGGCAAAGAGATGGCATTCAAGACATGTTAATCTATAAGTCTTTGAATGACAATATTACATTTTAACAATGTTTTCGAATAGTAATTTTGTAAATTGTAGCGCTAATTGGAGGCAAAATATTTTCTGAACGTCATGCGCCGATGTAAAATGCTGTTTTTATATATAAATATGAACTTTATCGAACAAAAAATGCATGTGTTGTGTAACATGATGTCCTAGGAGTGTCATCTGATGAAGGTTGTCAAAGGTTAGTGCTGCTTTTAGCTGTGTTTTGGGTATTTGTGATGCATGCTAGTTGCTTTGAAAATGGCTGTGTGATTATTTCTGGCTGGGTACTCTGCTGACATAATCTAATGTTTTGCTTTTGCTGTAAAGCCTTTTTGAAATCGGACAACGTGGTTCAATTCAGGAGAGGTGTATCTATAAAACGGTGTAAAATAGTCATATGTTTGAGAAATTGAAGTTATAGCATTTATGAGGTTTTGCATTTAGCGCAACGCGATTCCACTGGCTGTTGATTAGGGTGGGACGCAAGCGTCCCACTGGCCCAGAGAGGTTAAATGAACCAATTAAGAGACGCAAGGTACTAGCCCACTTGAAAGCACTCTCGTCTGATATTATATTTTTGTAAGAAACCCATCTGAAAAACAATTCTCATAGCAGACTTAAATGTAGGTGAGTGGGGCAAGTGTATCACTCTAACTTCTCTGCCAAGATGAGAGGCACAGTGATTCTGGTACGGAAAGGAATTCCCTTTCTACATAAAACCATTATTGCGGATAAAGTGGGTCGTTGTGTGATCGTAATAGGAGAGATCCACTCTACTTCTGTAACTCTACTAAATATCTATGGGCCAAACATTGATCAAATCAAATCAAATGTATTTATATAGCCCTTCTTACATCAGCTGATATCTCAAAGTGCTGTACAGAAACCCAGCCTAAAACCCCAAACAGCAAGCATTGCAGGTGTAGAAGCACGGTGGCTAGGAAAAACTCCCTAGAAAGGCCAAAACCTAGGAAGAAACCTAGAGAGGAACCAGGCTATGAGGGGTGGCCAGTCCTCTTCTGGCTGTGCCGGGTGGAGAGTATAACAGCACATGGCCTAGATGTTCAAATGTTCATAAATGACCAGCATTGTCAAATAATAATAATCATAGTAGTTGTCGAGGGTGCAACAAGTCAGTAACACAAGAGTAAGTGTCAGTTGGCATTTTCATAGCCGATCTTTGACAGTATCTCTACCGCTCCTGCTGTCTCTAGAGTTGAAAACAGCAGGTCTGGGACAGGTAGCACGTCTGGTGAATAGGTCAGTGTTCCAGCAGGTCTGGGACAACAGGTCTGGGACAGGTAGCACGTCCGGCGAACAGGTCAGGGTTCCATAGCTGCAGGCAGAACAGTTGGAACTGGAGCAGCAGCACGGCCAGGTGAACTGGGGACAGCAAGGAGTCATCAAGCCAGGTAGTCCTGAGGCATGGTCCTAGGGCTCAGGTCCTCCGAGAGAGAGAAAGAAAGAAAGAGAGAGAGAGAATTAGAGAGAGCATATTTAAATTCACACAGGACACCGGAAAAGACAAGAGAAATACTCCAGATGTGACAGACTGACCTTAGCCCCCCGACACATAAACTACTGCAGCATAAATACTGGAGGCTGAGACAGGAGGGGTCAGGAGACACTGTGGCCCCATCCGATGAAACCCCTGGACAGGGCCAAACAGGTAGGATATAACCCCACCCACTTTGCCAAAGCACAGCCTCCACACCACTGGAGGGATATCTCCAACCACCAACATACCATCCCGGGACAAGGCCGAGTATAGCCCACAAAGATCTCCACCACGGCACAGCCCAAGGGGGGGCGCCAACCCAGACAGGAAGACCACATCAGTGACTCAACCCACTCAAGTGACGCACCCCTCCCAGGGACGGCATGGAAGAACACCAGTAAGCCAGTGACTCAGCCCCCGGAATAGGGGTAGAGGCAGAGAATCCCAGTGGAAAGAGGGGAAACCGGCCAGGCAGAGACAGCAAGGGCGGTTCGTTGCTCCAGCCTTTCCGTTCACCTTCACACCCCTGGGCCAGACTACACTTAATCATAGGACCTACTGAAGAGATGTGTCTTCAGTAAAGACTTAAAGGTTGAGACTGAGTCTGCGTCTCTCACATGGGTAGGCAGACTATTCCATAAAAATGGAGCTCTATAGGAGAAAGCCCTGCCTCCAGCTATTTGCTTAGAAATTCTAGGAACAATTAGCAGGCCCGCGTCTTGTGACCGTAGCGTACGTGTAGGTATGTATGGCAGGACCAAATCGGAAAGATAGGTAGGAGCAAGCCCATGTAATGCTTTGTAGGTTAGCAGTAAAACCTTGAAATCAGCCCTTGCCTTAACAGGAAGCCAGTGTAGGGAGGCTAGCACTGGAGTAATATGATCAAATTGTTTGGTTCTAGTCAGGATTCTAGCAGCCGTATTTAGCACTAACTGAAGTTTATTTAGTGCTTTATCCGGGTAGCCGGAAAGTAGAGCATTGCAGTAGTCCAACCTAGAAGTAACAAAGGCATGGATTCATTTTTCTGCGTCATTTTTGGACAGAAGGTTTCTGATTTTTACAATGTTACGTAGATGGAAAAAAGCTGTCCTTGAAACAGTCTTGATATGTTCTTCAAAAGAGAGATCAGGGTCCAGAGTAACGCCGAGGTCCTTCACAGTTTTATTTGAGACGACTGTACAACCATCCAGATTAATTGTCAGATTCAACAGAATATCTCTTTGTTTCTTGGGACCTAGAACAAGCATCTCTGTTTTGTCCGAGTTTAAGAGTAGAACGTTTGCAGCCATCCACTTCCTTATGTCTGAGACACAGGCTTCTAGCGAGGGCAATTTTGGGGCTTCACCATGTTTCATTGAAATGAACAGCTGTGTGTCATCCGCATAGCAGTGAAATTTAACATTATGTTTTCGAATGACATCCCCAAGAGGTAAAATATATAGTGAAAACAATAGTGGTCCTAAAACGGAACCTTGAGGAACACCGAAATGTACAGTTGATTTGTCAGAGGACAAACCATTCACAGAGACAAACTGATATCTTTCTGACAGATAAGACCTAAACCAGGCCAGAACTTGTCCATGTAGACCAATTTGGGTTTCCAATCTCTCCAAAAGAATGTGGTGATCGATGGTATCAAAAGCAGCACTAAGATCTAGGAGCACGAGGACAGACGCAGAACCTCGGTCTGATGTCATTAAAAGGTCATTTACCACCTTCACAAGTGCAGTCTCAGTGCCATGATGGGGTCTAAAACCAGACTGAAGCGTTTCGTGTACATTGTTTGTCTTCAGGAAGGCAGTGAGTTGCTGCGCAACAGCTTTTTCAATTTCTTTTGAGAGGAATGGAAGATTCGATATAGGCCGATAGTTTTTTATAATTTCTGGGTCAAGATTTGGCTTTTTCAAGAGAGGCTTTATTACTGCCACTTTTAGTGAGTTTGGTACACATCCGGTGGATAGAGAGCCGTTTATTATGTTCAACATAGGAAGGCCAATCACAGAAAGCAGCTCTTTCAGTAGTTTAGTTGGAATAGGGTCCAGTATGCAGCTTGAAGGTTTAGAGGCCATGATTATTTTCATCATTGTTTCAAGAGATATAGTACTAAAACACTTTAGTGTCTCCCTTGATCAAAGGTCCTGGCAGGGTTGTGCAGACTCAGGACAACGGAGCTTTGGAGGAATACGCAGATTTAAAGAGGAGTCAGTAATTTGCTTTCTAATGATCATGATCTTTTCCTCAAAGAAGTTAATGAATTCATCACTGCTGAAGTGAGAGCCATCCTCTCTTGGGGAAAGCTGCTTTTTAGTTAACTTTGCGACAGTATCAAAAATAAATTTTGGATTGTTCTTATTTTCCTAAATTAAGTTGGAAAAATAGGATGATCGAGCAGCAGTGAGGGCTCTTCGATACTGCACGGTACTGTCTTTCCAAGCTAGTCGGAAGACTTCCAGTTTGGTGTGGCAAAATTTCCGTTCCAATTTTCTGGAAGCTTGCTTCAGAGCTCGTGTATTTTCTGTATACCAGGGAGCTAGTTTCTTATGACAAATGTTTTTAGTTTTTAGGGGTGCAACTGCATCTAGGGTATTGCACAAGGTTAAATTGAGTTCCTCGGTTAGGTGGTTAACTGATTTTTGTCCTCTGACGTCCTTGGGTAGCCAGAGGGAGTCTGGAAGGGCATCAAGGAATCTTTGGGTTGTCTGAGAATTTATAGCACAACTTTTAATGCTTCTTGGTTGGGGTCTGAGCAGATTATTTGTTGCGATTGCGACCGTAATAAAATGGTGGTCCGATAGTCCAGGATTATGAGGAAAAACATTAAGATTCACAACATTTATTCCATGGGACAAAACTAAGTCCTGAGTATGACTGTGGCAGTGAGTAGGTCCAGAGACATGTTGGACAAAACCCACTGAGTCGATGATGGCTCCGAAAGCCTTTTGGAGTGGGTCTGTGGACTTTTCCATGTGAATATTAAAGTCACCAAAAATTAGAACATTATCTGCGATGACTACAAGGTCCGATAGGAATTCAGGGAACTCAGTGAGGAACGCTGCATATGGCCCAGGAGGCCTGTAAACAGTAGCTATAAAAAGTGATTGAGTAGGCTGCATAGATTTCATGACTAGAAGCTCAAAAGACGAAAACGTCGTTGTTGTTTACCACCTAAATTTGCTATCATAAATGTTAGCAACACCTCCGCCTTTGCGGGATGCGTGGGGGATATGGTCACTAGTGTAACCAGGGGGTGAGGCCTCATTTAACACAGTAAATTCATCAGGCTTAAGCCATGTTTCAGTCAGGCCAATCACATCAAGATTATCATCAGTGATTAGTTCATTGACTATAACTGCCTTTGAAGTGAGGGATCTAACATTAAGTAGTCCTATTTTGAGATGTGAGGTATCACAATCTCTTTCAATAATGGCAGGGATGGAGGAGGTCTTTATACTAGTGAGATTGCTAAAGCGAACACCGCCATCTTTAATTTTGCCAAACCTAGATCGAGGCACATACACGGTCGCAATGGGGATAGCTGAGCTGACTACACTGACTGTGCTAGTGGCAGACTCCACTAAGCTGGAAGGCTGGCTAACAGCCTGCTGCCTGGCCTGCACCCTATTTCATTGTGGAGCTAGAGGAGTTAGAGCCCTGTCTATGTTCATAGATAAGATGAGATCACCCCTCCAGCTAGGATGGAGTCCGTCACTCCTCAACAGGCCAGGCTTGGTCCTGTTTGTGGGTGAGTCCCAGAAAGAGGGCCAATTATCTACAAATTCTATCTTTTGGGAGGGGCAGAAAACAGTTTTCAACCAGCGATTGAGTTGTGAGACTCTGCTGTAGAGCTCATCACTCCCCCTAACTGGGAGGGGGCCAGAGACAATTAATCGATGCCGACACATCTTTCTAGCTGATTTACACGCTGAAGCTATGTTGCGCTTGGTGACCTCTGACTGTTTCATCCTAACATCGTTGGTGCCGACATGGATAACAATATCTCTATACTCTACACTCGCCAGTTTTAGCTTTAGCCAGCACCGTCTTTAGATTATCCTTAACGTCGGTAGCCTTGCCCCCTGGTAAACAGTGTATGATCGCTGGATGATTCGTTTTTAGTCTAATACTGTGGGTAATGGAGTCGCCAATGACTAGGGTTTTCAATTTGTCAGAGCTAATGGTGGGAGGCTTCGGCATCTCAGACCCCATAACGGGAGGAGTAGAGACCAGAGAAGTCTCGGCCTCCGACTCGCTTAATGTGGAGAACCGGATGAAAGTTTCTGTCGGCTGAATAAGCGACACCGGTCGAGCATTCCTACAGCGTTTCCCTCCAGAAGCCATGAGAAAGTTGTCCGGCTGCGGGGACCGTGCGAGGGGGTTTATACTAACGTTACTATCTGTACTTACTGGTGGCACAGACGCTGTTTCATCCTTTCCTACACTGAAATTGCCCTTGCCTAACGATTGCGTCTGAAGCTGGGCTTGCAGCACAGCTATCCTCGCCGTAAGGCGATCGTTCTCCTGTATATTATAAGTACAACGACTGCAATTAGAAGGCATCATGTTAATGTTACTTAGCTTCGGCTGTTTGAAGTCCTGACGAACCATGTCCAGATAAAACCTCCGGGGTGAAAAAGTAGAATGAAAAAAGTTGAGTGAGGGAAAAACTAAAAATATACGGTAATGAAAAAGTAAAAACTGTGAAGTAGTCAGGTAGCAAAGTAAGATCGGCAACAAAACGCACAGCAGCACGTAAACAAGTCTGCAAGTTGTGACCGGAAACAGGAAGTGTGTCAGAAAACCCCAGATAACCCCCTTGATAACCCCTCTTTTTTCAAAAGAGTCCTTGCTTTGATGCCAGATATCTCCCATACTAACCGGGTCATTGGAGGGGACCTTAATTGTGTGATAGAACAATATTTGGATAGATCTTCTACCCAGCGAACCCCTACCTCCTATTCAAGCGAATTCTTGAATTCCTACATAAAAATTCTAACTTATTTGACATATGGAGGATCTCTAACCCTACGGGTAGGGAATACTCCTTTTACTCTCATGTTCACAATGTTTATACTCGAATTGACTACTTTTTGATTGATGCGAAATGACTCCCCTATACCTGTAATGTGAGGTATCATGATATTATAATCTCTGACCACAGTCCACTCACCTTCTCCTATGCCTGTAATGTGAGGTATCATGATATTATAATCTCTGACCACAGTCTACTCACCTTCTCCCTGAGATTGGGTGACATCGTACCAAACAAGAGGGACTGGAGGTTGAATCCACAGCTCCTCACAGAACCAACATTCTGTGAACATCTTAAAGACTAAATTACATTTTTTTTTGATACTAACGACAACAAAGACTTCCCCAGCATTATTGTGGGAAACACTGAAGGCTTATTTGAGAGGCTGTATCATCTCCTTTCAGGCTGCCAGGAGTAGGCAAAACAGAGGGAAATTGGTAGAACTGGAGGGACAAATTCACTTACTGGATAGGGAGAATGCTAGCCATCCATTAATGGAGAAACATAAAAAAAATACCTCTTTAAAATTTGAGTATAATCAGATTCTCTCAGCTAAAATTGCTAAATATTTTCTCTATGTCAAGCAAAGATATTTTGAGTTTGGTGACAAACCACACAAATAACTCGCCAGACAACTTAGAAAAAATGTGAGTGACCGTATAATTCACAAAGTTAGATCTGCATCTGGGGAATTACTCTCTTCCCCAAAGACATCAATGACAGATTCTGTCAGTTTTATGAGACTCTATATGCATCTAAAGCGGATTCTAACCCCTTAATTATGCAAAATATTTTGGAGGACTGTAATCTTCCTGCCCTGAACCAGGAAGATTCTAACTTCCTGAATAAGGAAATATCTCTTGAAGAAATTCGAGAAACAATTAAATCTCTAAAGACTGGCAAGACCCCGGGCCCAGATGGATACCCTGGTGAATTCTATAAAACATTCAGCAACATGCTCTCTCCCAACCTGCACAAA
This sequence comes from Salmo trutta, assembly GCF_901001165.1. Taxonomy (NCBI): domain Eukaryota; kingdom Metazoa; phylum Chordata; class Actinopteri; order Salmoniformes; family Salmonidae; genus Salmo; species Salmo trutta. The sequence continues at coordinate 75,703,507 of NC_042969.1, forward strand.
ATTTTGGTTCAGGCCAATGAGGACGAAGCTTTCCCATCTACTTTGGATGAGGCATTCATCACAGTTATAGATAAGAAGGGTAAAGATTCAGAAGAGGAAGGGTCATAAAGATCAATATCCCTCCTTAATACAGACCAAAAGATTTTAGCAAAAACTCTGGCTAACAGGCTTATCACTTTAATTGGCAAATTGGTCCATTCGGACCAGACCGGCTTTATCCCTAACAGAAACTCATTCTTCAATCTCAGGCGCCTCTTCAACATTATGTATTCTCAGAGGTTACCTAACGTGGACCTTGCCGTTATATCTCTTGACACCGAAAAGGCCTTTGAACAGTTGAGTGGTCCTATCTATTCAAGGTCCTACTGAAATGTAATATTGGAGATGGGTTCATAAATTGGATCCAGCTATTATATAGGAACCCCTGTCCGAGATTACTCACTAACCAATCATTGTTGCTCCGATTTAACCTTTACAGAGGGACAAGGCAGGGTTGTGCGCTGTCGCTTATGCTCTTCGCCCTAATTATTGAACCTCTCGCTCAGGCGATCAGATCTCATGCAGCAATACACGGCTATAATACTAAAGATACTCCAAATAAGATTTCCCTATACGCAGATGACATTCTCCTCTATGTAACAGAACCCCAAGCTAGTATTCCAGCTATTCTTGATGTGATTAATTTGTTTGGTACCTTCTCGGGATACAGAATAAATTGGAACAAGAGCAAATTAATGCCCATACTGTTGCAAAACACCTCTTGGATAGAACATCTTCCAGTTAAGTTATCTTCAGAAAATGTACCTACCTAGGAATTGTAGTTACCAAACAATACTCTTCAGTATTTAAAGAGAATTTCCCATCTCTGATGCAAAAACTCAGGCAAACATACAATTTTGGAGAACTCTCCCAATTTCTCTGCTCGGAAGAATTAATGCCATTAAAATGGTCTTCCTCCCACAACTGCTCTACCTATACTAGAACATCCCAGTATTCATACCTAAATCCTTTCATAAACAACTGGACTCAATTATCAATCCTTTCATCTGGGATTATAAAACACACAGGATAGGTAAAAAAACACCTCTGTAAATCCAAAACGGAAGGAGGATTGTCTCTCCCAAATTGTATATTTTACTATTGGGCCGCTAACCTCCGCGCTGTTACGTTTTTGCTGGATGACGCACCTCCATCTGGAGATGTCACTTTATAGTAACAATCCTATTATACATAGCACAGTCCGAATCTGGAAGCAAATCAAAGTCCACTTTGATCTTAGACCAATATCATTCATGCTCCCTGTTGTCAGGAATCCCTCCTTTGCCCCCTTTAACCTTGATAACACCTTTGAGCGATGGGGAGAGTTAGGGATAAGTACCATAGGGGATTTATATATAGAAGGGACCTTTGCTTCCTTTGAGTTGCTGAGGGAAACTTATAATCTTCCCAGAAGTAACTTTTTCAGATACCTACAAATTAGAGACTATGTTAGAAAACACCTCCCAACATTTGGGAATGCTAAACCTTCCATGTTTGACGGATGTATAAAATATGCCCCACCTCAGACAAACTGATATCTCGTATATATGACGCTTTTCAATCTGTTAGCGCACCATCTACTGATACCATTAAGGCAAAATGGGAGGAAGAACTAGGGACTGACATTTTTGTGGCAGACTGGGAAGATAGCTTGGAGTATATCCACACCTGCTCCATTAACTCCAGACATCGTCTCATACAATTCAAGGTATTACACATATTACACTATTCCAAAACTCAACTGCATAGGATATTTCCTGATACATCCCCTATGTGTGATAAATGTCAGGCTGAGCAGGGTACACTACTCCACTGCTTTGCGCTATGCTCTAACTTGTATGGTTATTGGTGTGGAATTTTTAGGATCCTCTCTGAAGTTCTGGAGACTTCAATAGACCCAGATCCGCTTCTGATAATCGTGGGAGTGTCTGATTCCTAAACGGATTAACCAACCCCCAAAACAACTAATCTCTTACAGTCTCATTTCGGCAAAAAAATTTATCTTGTTGTTTTGTAAAAGGAGGGAAGCGCCCTCTACCAAATTATGGCTCAGCGAATTGGCAAACACTGTACACTTAGAAATAATTAGATATATTCTGAACAATAAATTATCAACATTTGATCAAATCTGGCAGCCTTTTCTCTCTTACTGGGACCAGTCGGCGCTGTGAATTTGTACATTTTAACGCACTCTCAATTGTAATATTGTAATCTACCTTTGGGCAGCATGTGCTGGCCCCGCCACCCGAGCAGTCGGGAGGGGAATAGGGGGTAATAAGGGGGGGGGGGGGATAAAGGGGGGGTGACATCTACCCTCTTTCTTTCTACCTGTCCTTGTTCTGTATGTCTTGTTTTGTAATATTTGTTTTGTACCCAGAACTCTGGGTCTTGTTGTTCCTGTCTGCTCTTTTATGTTTAGATAAGAATTGTATACTTGTCTTTTATACCTATACACCATTTTTGTGTGTGTTCAATAAAAAATATTTGAACGGAAATACAGCCTTCGGGAATTCCGGATTGATACGGCGATGAACGAGCCGCAGAGGATGAACGAGTGTGCCCAAGACCAGACCTCTTCTCGCTCCTGCGTTCCCGTAGACACCCATCAATCCTAAGAGTAAGGGCGGTAAGGGAATCAAGGCCCAGCGGTAACTCCCGAGCTGCTAGCTCGTCTTTTATTTCCTCTGAAAGTCCGTGAAGGAAGGTATCAAAAAGGGACTCCAGATTCCAGGCACTCTCGGCGGCCAACGTGTGAAAATCTACGGCGTAGTCTGCCACACTATGGGAGTCTTGACGTAATTCCAGTAGTTTCCTAGGTGGTTGGGGGTTCTCAGAGGTGGCAGGCTGCCTATGAGCTAACTCACTGATTTGCTCTATAATAGCCTTAAACCACTGGTCGTGGCTTTCTGTCAGGGAACGAAGCCCTTCCAAAAGGTCCAGCAGTAGCTCCTCATTCCTCCCAATGGTGGCTCCCTGCAGGGAGACAGCGTGGTGGAGCTGGACCAACTCTGCTGGGTCTGTCATAGCCAGTTCGTACTATAAGGGCACAGGGTGAGACCCAGATGCAGACCCGGGAGGCAGATGGTTCGAGTCTGATATTCATTAGTATCCAAGGGGCAGGCAAGAGAATGGTTGTGGACAGGCAAAAGATCATAACAAGGTCAGAGTCCAGGAGGTACAGAGTGGCAGGCACGCTCGAGGTCAGCGCAGGCAGTATGGTCAGGCAGGCAGGTTCAGAGTCAAGGCTGGCAAGGGTCAAAACCGGGAGGACTAGAAAAAAAACAGAGAAGAGGAAAACGCAGGAGCACAGAGTAACACGCTGGTTGATTTGACAAAACAAGACGAACTGGCACAGACAGACAGAAACCACATGTATAAATACCCAGGGGATAATGGGGAAGATGGGTGACACCTGGAGGGGGTGGAGACAAGCACAAGGACAGGTAAAACAGATCAGGGTGTTACAGATCCTATTTACACTTTGTTGTCAATTTTTACACTAGAATAACTGTGTCTGGCTCATATCGATGCCACATAGGTCGTTTTCAAAGGGATTTGTTCATTGCTATTTAAAGTCAGTCGCTCTTTATGTCCTCAACTTTTAGTGAAAGAAGCAACCAGTAGAGGCGAGTTGAATGTCTACCTGTCCTGTCCTGTATTGTCCTGTCCTGTCCTGTATTGTCCTGTCCTGTCCTGTATTGTCCTGTCCTGTCCTGTCCTGTATTGTCCTGTCCTGTCCTGTATTGTCCTGTCCTGTATTGTCCTGTCCTGTCCTGTCCTGTATTGTCCTGTCCTGTCCTGTCCTGTATTGTCTTGTCCTGTCCTGTCCTGTCCTGTATTGTCCTGTCCTGTCCTGTCCTGTCCTGTATTGTCCTGTCCTGTCCTGTCCTGTATTGTCCTGTCCTGTATTGTCCTGTCCTGTCCTGTCCTGTATTGTCCTGTCCTGTATTGTCCTGTCCTGTCCTGTCCTGTATTGTCCTGTCCTGTCCTGTATTGTCCTGTCCTGTCCTGTCCTGCTGTTCTGTTCTTGTGTCTCTGTGATTTAGACATGAATCACCAACTGTGGTTGACACCTCACAACATCTTCTAGAAACTACTCTCATCTTTCTCTCCCAGTCAGGTAACATTTAGACAATTAACCAGTGTCTGTCAGTTTGCGTGTCGGGACTCCAAATTGAATTGCGAGAGAGTGGACTAGTTCGTACGCAGGTCAGAAGTGGCCCTTTAATGTGGCGCACTCCAAGCCCGCTGAGAGGAAAGTCTGTTTGATTTCTATGCATGCATACGTTAAAGTGTGTGTGTGTGTGTGTGTGTGTGTGTGTGTGTGTGTGTGTGTGTGTGTGTGTGTGTGTGTGTGTGTGTGTGTGTGTGTGTGTGTGTGTGTGTGTGTGTGTGTGTGTGTTGTTTACTGGCCGTTGAGCTGAGCAATCTGATTAATACTCGTTTCAATTTTCCTGAGTATCTCAAAAGGGACATTCCTGCTGGCATATCTCTGCATGCTCTGCCTGGCTTAGTTTATTCTGGGAGAGCTCTGAGGATGGAGAATAGTTGTATAGACAGTGTTATTTAACTAGCACCAAATTCTGGGATGACAATGCATGGAGACCAGCTTGTTATCAGATCAGGTTCATTTTAGCGTTTCAATAGCCTAGTTCATCAATTGTAGAAAGCTATGTAATGAAGGTCTTCACGTTCGTTTTCCAACTGTCTCTCAGTTTATATTAGGTTACCTGGGTTACCTGGGTTGACTCTCTGCTGCCATTGATCCATGATGCCATCAAAATTCCTGTCATGTCTTCAAGTTTTGATTTCTTTCATTATTGAGGCAAATTACACACCGACAAGGCTCCCAGGCTATTACACAGACCTCTGAGAACAATTGCATTTTTGCTGGCTGCTGATACAAATGTAATATCCCCTCATTTTATGCTCAACGGGAAAAACTGCAGAGCCAAAATTATACAAGTAATGTATATGTATATTTTACCACTTGTTTTATTGGAAAATATAACACATCCTCTCTGAAACTTTGTCAATATTCTTGATGTGGTTCTTGCAGTGTTTTTCCAATATTGAGCATTTCCATACCTGAGTGACCTGACCGGAGGGACCTTCAACATCTGTGTGTGTGTGTGTGTGTGTGTGTGTGTGTGTGTGTGTGTGTGTGTGTGTGTGTGTGTGTGTGTGTGTGTGTGTGTGTGTGTGTGTGTGTGTGTGTGTGTGTGTGTGTTTCTGTGTCTGCTTGTGTGTGTGTGTGTCCATGTTTCCATGCTGCAGTAACAGGGCAGAGAACATCACAGAAGAGGGATGAATGGATGAACGGATGAACGAAGAGGATTTTATTAGATAGCAGATATCAGCATGGCCATGTTCCATATTATCAGTGATGCAATGATAGTCCAGACTATTCCTTAAGGTCAGTGTTTTACTACACTGAGAACAAACCTCTTTCATTCTCATAGCCAAGCATTATGTAAATAGCCCATCTAATATCCTTCCTTGTATTTACTTCCTTGCCTTCAGCTTTTCTTCATTATAAAAAGATTCCAGCCTGGCCATGGAGTGTGCTGTTTGGAGGGAGAGGAGTGGGGAGTGGAGTGGTTGCTGGGTGGCTGCCATGCCAGACGTGGAGTGAAGAGAGAGACACACACACAGAGACACCTACCAGACCAGACATGGAGAGGAGTGGATCAGAAAGGAGCTGTTGGCAGGAGACTCTTATGTTGGGCCGTGCTCTGATCAGACGGACATCAGCCAATGCCTCTGAACTGAACAGCACCGAGACAACCACACACTCTCTGTCTCCTTTCCACCCATCCTGAACATAACAGACATCCTCTCCAGCTCTCTCCAGAAATCTCCAGCTCTCTACAGAACTCTCCAGTTCTCTCCAGATCTCTCCAGCAACCCACGGCTATGCTACAGTCTGGCCACTAGCTATAGACAAAGGGAGAGTGAAGGAAAGGATGGAGAGATGGAGGGAAAGCACATATTTGCCATCAATCTCTGCTTTGTCCACATGCTGTTTTGTTTTTGATTGGGTTGGGATGGAAGTTAATAGCAGATGTTATCATAATCACAATCCCAGTATTGATCCTTTCCATAAAATATACATAAAGAGCCCAAAGTGAGTAGTTTCCAGATGCTCAGTGAGACACAGAGAGACACACTGAAATGAGAACTTTCATTAAGTTTCTCGTCTCATTTCTTTCTGTTATTTGCTCACTCTCTCTCTTTGTAAAACATTCCATTCCAGAAGCCTTAGGGGGTCCAGATAATCACTTTACTTTAGAGAAAGTGAGCTGAGCTGGAAAGCTACATTACTTTGCCCTGGCTTCTGTGTTCTTCTGTCTGAAAGTCATTTTCTTTGCACTTGCCATTAGACTGCTAAAGCCATTTGCAAATGTGATGCAGTGGAGTGGCACTGTGTTCATCAGTATGGGCAATGCATTCCTTTAGTCAATTATCACCGGAGCTCTCCTCTGCCTGCTTATTCAGATGCTACGGCTGGTGTCACCAACCACTCAGCTCAAGCATTAGGCTTTTAGGCCTTTGTAGTTCTGTTATGGTCATGGTCTGGATGAGTGGCTGTGTGATGATTATGTTGTGTGTGGTCAGTACATAACTAATATCAATTTGTGGTAATTTTGTTATTACTGTATGATCATTATGGTCAGATTCTAAAGTCAGAATCCAGTTGCAATGCAATCTCAGTGATGATCCTAAGCTCCCTGTGGTAACTGGTTAGAAGTCACTATGCAGAGCAGTAGCTGTGATCAGAGTGTGGTCAACAAGTTACTATGTGGTTAGTCCATCAGTTAGTGGTCACTAAATGGAAGCCCCAGGTCTAAACATGTCGATCTAGTTCTACCTCCAGCCCTGTGGTTTCCACTCTCCTGCAGTGGGCTGCAGAGTCTCAGCTAACATTTATTGCCAGTTATGGACTGTATGAATAATAGATTCTGGTTCTATTTAAGATCCTGACGGGGACAAACTACATAGGCCGATACATACAGGACAATATCTCTCCTCCCTCCACTGCCAGAATAGGAGCCCCCTGCACTGATAGCACTGCAGTCATTTTCCCTCTTCTAATCTCTCTCTCTCTCTCCCTCTCTCTCTCTTCTAACTCCCTCTCTCTCTTCTAACTCCCTCTTCTAATTCTCTCTCTCTCTTCTAACTCCCTCTCTCTCTTCCTGTGATTTCTAACTCCCTCTCTCTCTCTTCTAACTCCCTCTTCAAATTCTCTCTCTTCTAACTCCCTCTCTCTCTTCCTCTGTTTTCTAACTCCCTCTCTCTCTCTTCTAACTCCCTCTTCAAATTCTTTCTCTCTCTTCTAACTCCCTCTTCTAATTCTCTCTCTCTCTTCTAACTCCCTCTCTCTCTTCCTCTGTTTTCTAACTCCCTCTCTCTCTTCTAACTCCCTCTCTCCCTCTTCTAATTCTCTCTCTATCTTCTAACTCCCTCTCTCTCTCCCTCTGTTTTCTAACTCCCTCTCTCTCTCCCCCTCTGTTTTCTAACTCTCTCTCTCTGTTCCTCGCTCCCTCTGTTTTCTAACTCTCTCTGTCTCTCCCTCTGTCTCTCTCCCTCTGTTTTCTAACTCCCTCTCTCTCTCCCCCTCTGTTTTCTAACTCTCTCTCTCTCTCTCTATCTCTCCCTCTGTTTTCTAACTCTCTCTCTCTGTTCCTCGCTCCCTCTGTTTTCTAACTCTCTCTGTCTCTCCCTCTGTCTCTCTCCCTCTGTTTTCTAACTCTCTCTGTCTCTCCCTCTGTTTTCTAACTCCCTCTCTCTGTCTCTCTCTCTGTGTCTCTCTCCCTCTGTTTTCTAACTCCCTCTCTCTCTCTCTCTCTCTCTCTCCCTCTGTTTTCTAACTCCCTCTCTCTCTCTCTCCCTCTGTTTTCTAACTCCCTCTCTCTCTCGCTCTCCCTGTGTTTTCTAACTCCCCCTCTCTGTCTCTCTGGCTCTCTCTCCCTCTGTTTTCTAACTTCCTCCCTCTCTCTGTCTCTCTCTCTCTCCATCAGTTTTCTAACTCCCTCTCTCTCTCCCTCTGTTCTCTCTCTCTCTCTCTCTCTCTCTCTCTCTCTCACTCTCTCACTCTCACTCTCCCTCAGTTTTCTAACTCCCTCTCTCTGTCTCTCTGTTTTCTAACTCCCTCTCTGTCTGTCTCTCTCTCCATCAGTTTTCTAACTCCCTCCCTCTCTCTGTCTCTCTGTCTCTCTCTCCCTCCATTTTCTAACTCCCTCACTCTCGCTCCCTCTCTCTCTCTCCCTCTGTTTTCTAACTCCCTCTCTCTGTCTCTCTCTCTCTCCCTCAGTTTTCTAACTCTCTCTCTCTCTCTCTCTCTCTCCCTCCCTCTGTTTTCTAACTTCCTCTCTCTGTCTCTCTCTCTCAAACACCTTTTTTTCTCCCTCCTCCCTCCTTCTCTCTTCTCACTCCCCCTCTCTGTCTCTTTCTCTCTTTTTATCTCTCTTTTCTAACTCTCTCTCTCCGTTGTCTTTTCTATACTCTACTCTACTCTACCACCTTCTGACTCTCTGCACTACTGTTTTAAGAACTGGAATAATTCCAGTAAATGTGAAGGGTATTGTAGAAGCATGGAGCCAGGCCACTATATGACGGATGGGGGAACCTCTAGCCAATAGAGGAGCCGGTTGGAATTGATCTGTGGTTTCATAGCAGCACAGCCCTTAGTGTCATAACTGACCAGATCATTAGGATACAAGGTACGCTTCTATAGTACATCTATTAGTGAATTGAGCCATACACCACGATCAATGCTTATGATATTGGTCCATTGTGTCTGGCAAGAGGCTTCAATCTATTAGCCTGCATAGCTTGTGGAGGGAAAGGGAGGGGGAGAGGCAGGAATGGGTAGGGAGAAGGAGAAGTAGAGAGAGAGAGGGAGAGGGGAGAGGCAGGGAGGGGTAAGGAGAGAGTCAAGGAAAAGGGAGAGGGAGGGGAGAGGCAGGGAGGGGTAGGGAAAGAGAGAATGTGAGAGAGAGGGAGAAAAAGTAAATCCATATGTATGTATGGCTGTGCAGCTCAGTTGGCTTTAGCTGGTAGAGCTTCTGCAACATCAACAGATCAATCACACACACACACACACACACACGTCTAAGTCATGAGCCATGGGCAGCTCCTAACTCAGGTCAGCCTATTTCAGCACCACGGACAGCAACATTCCTCACTTATATTATGTACTATAGTACTTTGTGTGCTTCCATATCTTTAGTCTCTGGTTCTGCTGCATCTTTGCTGCCGCCTGCTGACTTGTGAAGCTCTTGCTTGGCTTCTTCAAGGCCATGACAATTATACAGCCTCTCAGTGAATTTGTGGGTTAAAAAAAGATGGAAATCCATGTAAACTAGCAGTAGATTGGGGTGACTACAGTACAACACTCTGACGTGATACACACTGACACTGTGAAGTCCTGTAGTCTGCATGCTGCCAACAGAGAGACAGGAACACTGATGAGTTACATGGGGAGGTCACTATCCCTCTCTCCTCTCTCTCTTCATTCTCTTCTCCTTCTTCCTTTTCTTTCAAAACATAGAACTACTCTACATCATAGTCTCAAATATTCATACAGACCTCAATCAAAGTTTCTCAAATAGAAATAGATTGAAATAGACTAGAAATATACTGAAATAGATAGAGAATGGTGATGATAAAGGGGCCATAGAATGGATGCAGGGCACGATGTTCTGTTGATTGACAATATGAATGGAGGTCTATGTAAAGCTTGCCTGCAGCCTGAGCCTAACAATGACATTGTGCTGGGAGGGAAAGAGAGAAAGAGAGAGAGGGGAGGGATAGAGTGATTACTAGCTGCCCAGCTGCCAGAGCCCTGAGAGGTATTTCAGATTGGCTTTTCAAATACAGCAATTGCTATTACGTACCTTCCATTTCCATTCACTCTAGAACCGTTTCACACCACTAGTGTTGAACTATTTCTATTACTCAATGATCACTGAGGTAATTATTCAACAGGACATGACTGAAGTAAGCTAAGTGACACAGGGGTTCTTAGTCAGAGAAACAGAAAGAAGAAGATAAGAAGAGACAGCATTTTGAGGAATGGAGGATTTTAGGAGAGTCCTGCTATCTGCTTTCAGCTCCCTCTTCCTTTAGTCTCAGCCCAGCCTCCCTAAAGTGCTTTACTTCCATGTTACATTGTGTGTTCTCTCTATTACCCCTACTTCTATGGCTCAGATGTGGATCAAGCAGATTCCCAGAATGAGAGTCTGTGTCAGTATGGAGTGGAGATTTAATGGTAGCTTGGTAAAGGATGGAGGGATGACTTCAGGGGAGGAAAGGGTTGGAGGATAGAGGGATGGATGGATGAAGAGAGGAAAATATTCACCTCATAGACACTGTTTGGAGTGGAGGATGAGCAATATGAGGGGAATGGAGAGAGAGGGGGAAGGAGAGATGGAGGAGAGGTAGGCCAAAGGGGGAGGGAGAGAGAGAGTAGGGCTATTCATCCTTGAATATCCAAGACCTGAGGTCGTCTGCAATTGGCCTAATGAGCAAGAACCTGGACTTCGCCCCCCAAAAAATAGAAATACAGACATTGTCATCCTACAAGAAACATGGTATAGAGGAGTGTCACGTCCTGACACTAGTAAGATGTCATTTTCAATAGTAGAGTAGGGAATGGCGTGACAGGGGGTGTTTTGGGTTGTTCTATGTTTTCTATTTCTAAACCTGAGAAGATTCTACACGGGAAGTGCCCTGACTGACGATTTCTTGTCCTTCTTTAGCCTCTCTATCGAAAATACAGCCTCTGTGCTGTAACGTGACATTTTCTAAGGCTTTCATTGGCTCTAGGAAGGCACCAGAACGTGGAATGATAGCTCTGCAGTCTCTGGGCAAAAAACAGCAGGGTTTTTGGAGAGTGGTCCTTCTGAGGACAATGACACTGGAGCGCTCGTGCACGAGACGACTCCATTTTTTTCTTTCTCTGTTTGAATGAATACGTCGTCGCCCGGTTGGAATATTATCGCTATTTTACGAGAAAAATTGCATAAAAATTTATTTTAAGCGTTTGACATGCTTCGAAGTACGGTAATGGAATATTTAGAATTTTTTTGTCACGATATGCTCCGGCGCATCACCCTTCGGATAGTGACTTGAACGCACGAACAAAACGGAGCTATTTGGATATAACTATGGATTATTTAGAACCAAAACAGCATTTGTTGTTGAAGTAGAAGTCCTGGGAGTGCATTCTGACGAAGAACAGCAAAGGTAAGAAAAATTTTCTTATAGTAAATCTGACTTTGGTGAGTGCCAAACTTGGTGCGTGTCAAAATAGCTAGCCGTGATGGCCGGGCTATCTACTCAGAATATTGCAAAATGTGCTTTCACCGAAAAGCTATTTTAAAATTGGACACCGCGATTGCATAAAGGAGTTCTGTATCTATAATTCTTAAAATAATTGTTATGTTTTTTGTCAACGTTAATCGTGAGTAATTTAGTAAATTCACCGGAAGTTCGCGGTGGGTATGCTAGTTCTGAACAAAACATGCTAATGTAAAAAGCTGGTTTTTGATATAAATATGAACTTGATTGAACAAAACATGCATGTATTGTATAACATAATGTCCTAGGAGTGTCATCTGATGAAGATCATCAAAGGTTAGTGCTGCATTTAGCTGTGGTTTTGGTTTTTGTGACATTATATGCTAGCTTGAAAAATGGGTGTGTGATTATTTCTGGCTGGGTACTCTCCTGACATAATCTAATGTTTTGCTTTCGTTGTAAAGCCTTTTTGAAATCGGACAATGTGATTAGATAAAGGAGAGTCTTATCTTTCAAATGGTGTAAAATAGTCATATGTTTGAGAAATTGAAATTATAGCATTTTTAAGGTTTATCGTATTTCGCGCCAGGCGCTACCATTGGATATTAGCGGAACGCCTGTCAAATCAAATCAAATCAAATGTATTTATATAGCCCTTCTTACATCAGCTGATATCTCAAAGTGCTGTACAGAAACCCAGCCTAAAACCCCAAACAGCAAGCAATGCAGGTGTAGAAGCACGGTGGCTAGGAAAAACTCCCTAGAAAGGCCAAAACCTAGGAAGAAACCTAGAGAGGAACCAGGCTATGAGGGGTGGCCAGTCCTCTTCTGGCTGTGCCGGGTGGAGATTAAAACAGCACATGGCCTAGATGTTCAAATGTTCATAAATGACCAGCATGGTCAAATAATAATAATCATAGTAGTTGTCGAGGGTGCAACAAGTCAGTAACACAAGAGTAAGTGTCAGTTGGCTTTTTCATAGCTGATCTTTGAGAGTATCTCTACCATAAGAGGTTTTAAACGCTAGTAAAACCAAATGCATGCTCTTCAACCGTTTGCTGCCCGCTCCTGCCCGCCCGGCTAGCATCACCACCCTGGACGGTTCTGACTTAGAATATGTGCACAACTATAAATACCTAGGTGTCTGGTTAGACTGTAAACTCTCCTTCCAGACTCATATTAAACATCTCCAATCCAAAATCAAATTTAGAATAGGATTTCTAAAAAAAACAAAAAAAAAACATAGAGACCCAGAAAACCTGAGCCTACGCCTTCACTGTGGTGAATCACTAAAACAATACTGAAATTGTCACGTCCTGACCAGCAGGTGGAGTAGGTGTATAAGTTTTGGTCAGGGCGTGGCAGAAGAAGTTGTGTTTTCTATGTTCTGTCTAGGTTGGGTGTTTCTATGTAGAGTTAATTGGGGTGGACTTCCAATTGAAGGCAGCTGTGTGGTGTTGCCTTTGATTGGAATTCCTATATTAGTTGGGTGTGTTTGTATGTGTGTTTGTGGGGAATTGTTTGTGAGCACTGCTTGTTGAGCCTGCCACACTGTTGTTAGTCGTGAGTACTGTTTATTGTTTTGTTTTTTCTGTGGATGCTTTACTCTTTTTGTGAATTAAAAGAATGAGTGTCCATATACCCGCTGCATTTGTCCTCCTTTCCTCAACACGATGAAATCCGTGACAGAAATACACTACGGGAAAAGAAGGAACAGCATGTCCGAAATCAGCTCAATGTAAATGAAGAATCCATAGACTCTAACGACGCAAAGAGTTATCTATCCAAAACAGAGATGTATGGGTAAACCACTTCTCCAATCTTTTTGGCCCTATAACAAAGATCAAACAGCAAAAACATGTGCATGACGAAATACAAATCTTAGAATCAGATATTATAGACTACCACAACCCACTGGATTTTCCAATTATATTCAATGAACTCCAGGACAAAATACAAACCCTCCAACCCAAAAAGGCCTGTGGTGTTGATGGTATCCTGAAATGATAAATGAAATGATAAAATATACAGACCACAAATTCAATTGGCTATACTTCAACTCTTTAACATCATCTTCAGTTCTTGTATGTTCCCCAATATTTGGAACGAAGGACCCTAATCCACAAAAGTGGAGACACATTTGACCCCAATAACTACCGTGGGATATGCGTCAACAGCAACCTTGGAAAAATCCTCTGCATTATCATTAACAGCAGACTTGTACATTTCCTCGGTGAAAACAATGTACTGAGCAAATGTCAAATTGACTTTTTATCAAATTACCGTACGACAGACCACATATTCACCCTGCACACCCTAATTGGCAAACAAACAAACCAAAACAAAGGCAAAGTCTTCTCATGCTTTGTTGATTTCAAAAAAGCTTTTGACTCAATTTGGCATGAGGGTCTGCTATACAAATGGATGGAAAGTGGTGTTGTGGGAAAAACATACGACATTATAAAATCCATGTACACAAACAAGAAGTCTGCGGTTAAAATTGGCAAAAAACACACATATTTCTTTCCACAGAGCTATGGTGTGAGACAGGAATGCAGCTTAAGCCCCACCCTCTTCAACATGTCTATCAACGAATTGGCGAAGGCACTAGAACAGTCTGCAGCACCCAGCCTCACCCTACCAGAATCTGAGGTCAAATGTTTACTGTTTGCTGATGATTTGGTGCTTCTGTACACAACCAAGGAGGGCCTACAGCAGCACCTAGATCTTCTGCACAGATACTGTCAGACTTGGGCCTTGATAGTAAATCTCAGTAAGACAAAAATGATGGTGTTCCAAAAAAGTCCAGTTGCCAGGACCACAAATACAAATTCCAAATTGAGACTCTGCGTGCAGTATTCTGCAGAAATAACCTCTGTGTACAACGTAAAACACCAAATAATGCATGCAGAGCAGAATAAGGCTGATACCCACTAAAAATCTAAATCCAGAAAAGAGCCGTTAAATTCTACAACCACCTAAAGGAAGAGATTCCCAAAACATCCATAACAAAGCCATCACCAACAGAGATATGAACCTGGAGAAGAGTCCCCTAAGGAAGCTGGTCCTGGGGTTCTGTTCACAAACACAAACAGACCCCACAGAGCCCCAGGACAGCAACACAATTAGACACAATTAATCATGAGAAAACAAAAAGATAATTACTTGGCACATTGGAAAGAATTTACAAAAAACTAGAGCATACTAGAATGCTATTTGGCCCTAAACAGAGAGTACACAGTGGCAGAATACCTGACCACTGTGACTGACCCAACCTTAAGGAAAGTTTTGACTATGTATAGACTATGTGTGAGCATAGCCTTGCTATTGAGAAAGGGTGCCGTAGGCAGACCTGGCTCTCAGAGGAGACAGGCTATGTGCACAATGCCCACAAAATGGGATGGAAACCATGTATGACCATATTAGAGACACATATTTCCCTCAGATTACACACATCTACAAAGAATTTCCAAAACAAATCACATTTTGATCAAGTCCCATATCTACTGGGTGAAATACCAGTGTACCATCACTGCAGCAAGATGTGTGACCTGTTGCTACAAGAAAAGGGCAACCAGTGAAGAACAAACACCATTCTAAATACAACCCATATTTATGTTTATTTATTTTCCCTTCGGTACTTTAACTATTTGCACATCGTTACAGCACTATAGATATACATAATGACATTTGTAATATCACTATTATGTTGGAACTTGTGTGAGTGTAATATTTACTGTTCATATTTTACTGTTTATTTCACTTTTGTTTATCCATTTCACTTGCTTTGGCAATGTAAACATATGTTTCCCATGCCAATAAAGTCCTTAAATTGAAATTGAATTGAGAGGAAGATAGAGAGGAGAGGAAGAAAGATAGAGAGAGAAGAATATAGAAAGAGAGAGGAAGACAGGGAGAGAGGAAGATAGATAGAAAGAGAGGAAGACAGTGAGAGAGCAAAAGCAGAGAATGAAAAATTGCACTCCTAACTCAACAAAGTCTGGGATTTGGGTAGGGTGGTGTAGTGTGGATTGTTTTTTCATTAGATGAGTGTAGGGTGAGATTATGTTCCATGGTTTTGTGGCTGTTAAATGTGTGTGTGTGTGGTCGTGTGTATGCCTGAGTGCAGGCCCATGCATGTGAATGTGTGTATGTTCCTGCCTGTGTGTATGTGTTTTAGTATCCACGAAACATCTGTCGATGCTGATTAGATCATGTTGTGTTTAACAGGGTTGAGTCCACCATGTGGAGTAGTGGTTTAACTGGTGGGCTCAGTTTTGGTAGATAGCTAGGCCAGATTGCCAGCTACGTTGGTTGGTACACCACGAGGCAAGTTGACTTGGACCTAGACAGGACCTTATCAGCTAGCTAAGAGTAGGCATGTGTCTGGTATTGCTGAGGGTACAAACACATGCACACACACACATGGCGGAGAAGGGTGACATCTTACGATTTCCAACCCATTGTTGCTATTTTGTGATTTTTTTCATGTTTATCTGTATGTATTGTTTTGCATAAAGTTGAACTTTTATCACATGACCGCTATGCACCGCTGAACATCAGATCGCCAGTTACTAACCCCATTTTGACTAACCTGTTCACTTGTTCATATCGCACCCCATTCCATTCTTTCATAGGCTACCAAAAACGCTGTGGGCGTAGATGCGGCAGACCTGGTGAGATTGAGACTAAGAGAATATCGACCGGCACTCTCTTCCGTTCTATTGGCAAATGTCCAGTGGTGGAGAATAAGATGGAAAAGCTTTGTTCGAGTGTCTCCTATCAGAGAGACTTGAAAAGCTGCAATATCAGATACCTTGCAGAGACATAGCTGGATGACTCTATGTAGGTAGAACTCAGTGGTTTCTCCATCCAGCAGCAGGATCGGACGAAGGCGACCTCGAAGGCCCTCCCATACCTCATGGTAAACTGCAGACCCTTTAATCTACCAAGAGTTTTAATCCGTAATCATCATGACTGTATACATCCTTCCACAAGCCAACACCACCGCTCACCCAGACGCAGCGTTTCTGATGGATGGAGACTTTAACGCGAGGAGACTTAAAACTGTTCTACCTCACTTTTCCCAACCAATCTCCTACTACTAGAGGCACTAAAGCTCTAGACCACTTTTGTTCACAGAAACACATATCAGGCCCTCCCATGTCCTCCCTTCAGCAAATCTGACCATGACTCTAATCATCTCCTTCCTGTTTACAAAAAAAGCTCAAACAGGAAGTGGTTGGATGTAGCAGACGCAAGGCTACTGTTTTGCTAGAACAGACTGGGATATGTTCCGAGATTCATCCAATAGTATTGAGGAGTTTACAACATCAGTCACAGGCTTCATCAATGAGTGCATAGACAACGTTGTCACCACAGTGAAAGTGTCCAAACCAAAAACCATGGATTACAGACAATATCCACGCTGGACTAGAGCTACAACTTACAAGAAACAGGACATAGACGCATATAAGAAAGCCTGCCACGACCTCTAACGAGATATCAAACATGCAAAAGGACAATATAGGAGGAAGGTGGAATCCTATTACACCGGCTCCGACACTCGTCGCATGTGGTAGACGATAACGGACTACAAAGGGAAACCCAGCCATGAAATGCCTAGTGATGCAGAATTCCCTAAAGAGCTAAATGCATTTCATGCTTGCTAAGAGGAATACAACACTATGTCTTGAGTGAAATCCCATGTTGTTCCAGATGACTGTGTGAGCTCACTCTCTGTGACCGATGTGAGTAAAACTTTTAACGAGGTTAACACTCGCAAGGCTGCCAGGCCAGATGGAATACCAGGGTGCAATTTCAAAGCATGTGCAGACTAGCTGGCAAGTGTCTTCACAGACATTTTCAATCTATCCTTGCCCCAATCTGTAATCTCAACATGTTTCAAACTGACCACCAATGTCCCTGTTCCCAAGAGCTCCAAGGTAACTTGCCTAAATGTCTATCGCCCTGTAGCACTCACATCTGTAATTATGAAGTGTTTTGAAAGGCTGGTCCCTACACACATCAACACCATCATCGACTGGGCTGTAGTAAAGCGGGTCAAGAGCTTAAAGTTCCTTTGCATCCACATCACTGAGTATTTAACATGGTCCACACACAACTGCACGGTCGTGAAGCACAACAGTGCCTCTTCCCCCTCAGGAGGCTGAAAAGATTTGGCATGGGCCTTCAGATCCTCTAAAAGCCCCATCGAGAGCATCTTGACTGACTGCATCTGTCACGGTTGTCGTCGGTGAAAGAGGACCAAAACGCAGCAGGTACGTGTATGCTCATCTTGAGAATTTAATAAGTACAAAATGAACACCAAAATAACAAACCAAGAAAAATGAACGAACTAACAACAACTAACAGTCTGGCCAAGCATAGGCTCAACACAGAACAATCACCCACAAATAACAACCACAAACACACCCTAATATATGGGACTCTCAATCAAAGGCAGATAGACAACACCTGCCTTCAACTGAGAGTCCCAACCCCAATCAACACAACATAGAAACACACTCACCAGACTAGACATAGAAATACATAAACATAGACTATAAACCAAAACCCCGGAAATACTAAATCAAACACCCTTTAACCAAACACACCACCCTGAACCACATAAAACAAATACCCTCTGTCACATCCTGACCAAACTACAATACTAATTAACCCTTATACTGGCCAGGACGTGACAGCATCGCCGCTTGGTATGGCAAATGCACCATCTTCAACCACAAAGCGCTACAGAGGATGGTGCGGACTATGGATGAAAATTTCCTGAAAATCGACCAAGTTTCAAAACCAGGAATAATTCATATTTATCCCGAGAGTCCCGGGAAATGGCAGAATTCTGCACCACCTTGTCGGCTTGGCTGCGCCACTTTGTAAAGATTTCAGAGCAAATTAAACTGATATTTAGTAATGATAGAGTCCTTATCGTTGATCGCCAATGACATTGCTGGGAATTATGAAACAGGCCGTTCCTAAATTATGAGAAATATCCTCCATGTTGGGAAGCTACTCTGACAAGATAGTTTAACAAGCTACCAATTACTTCACAATGAAAGATGTTAAGCTACACTAAAGCGGCCCTTAAGGAAAATATAGTTTACTTAACTACTTTTTAAATGTAACTTTAGTTAACTAGATACAAACTACTTAGTGAAAATGTCATACACTACAAGTCGAAAGATTGGACACACCTACTTATTCAAGGGTTTTTCTTTATTTTTACTGTTTTCTACATTGTAGAATAATAGTGAAGACAACACAACTATTAAATAACATATATGGAATCATGTGGTAACCAAAAAAGTGTTCAACAAATCAAAATATATTTTATATTTGAGATTCTTCAAGTAGCCACTCTTTGCCTTGATGACAGCTTTGCACATTATTGGCATACAGTGATTTGCATTGGGGGCATTTATTTGACCATAGAACATGTTTTAAAAACCAAATATGAATAAATATGAATCATTGTTAATATTTAGACAATTATTTTTCATATATCTTGAATGGTTGTTGAAACTTTTCTACTTTTACGTGGGGGAATTTTATTTAGAAAATGTCCGGAATTCCGTGACCAGGAAGTACATTTGTAGTGCTGCTGATGAGATGCTGATCATGTGATGAGTTCGCAAGTCAAATGCCCCACTTGTGCTGCCACTGGACAGCGAAAAACAAGTAGCTTAACCTTTATATATTGTAATTTAAATGAGTTTGTAGTAGTTAAATGTTGAATTAGATTACGTACTGTAGCTACCTCAATCGTTATTTCAAAGAATTTTGGTGACTTCACATTTAGCATTCTAGCAGGCTCAGCTAAATACAAATCCCCCTAGATACAGCCATGTCTCATAGTCACATCCTGAGATTTGTAAATGAAAGAGGAATATAATAATACAACTTTTCCATCTTTCCATTTAGAGTTTCTGGCGCAGCACAGAATGCCCTTATCCAACAAAGCCATTTCCTAACAGACCTGCTAACTTTCTTTGTTGTTACTTTATGGTTGAAACCTCCAGCAGTAAGAGAGGACAGAACCATTCATTCACCAGCTCAGGGACAAGCTACACTATTCACAGCCCTGTGTAATGTTTAATGTTATTGCATTATTCACAGCCCTGTTTAAAGTTCAATGTTATTGCATTGCTGGACTTTTTGAAACTTAATGTATTTGTATTTTTTTAACATGTATTTAATGTTTATGTGTTTTAGCTGTAAGTGATAATTTCCAAAGTTTTCGTACATTTTTGTTTACATCGTTGTGCCTTTATGTGTGTGTTATGAATGACAGAAAGTTTCTGACTTCATAATAAGTACAGCATCATATGATACAAGGCATTTATGTATGTGTTATGAATGACCAAAGGGGTCTGACCTTAAATGAAGTACAGCATCATGTGATGTAGTCTTTACGGATGTGTTATGAATGACCAAAGGGGTCTGACCTTAAATGAAGTACAGCATCATGTGATGTAGTCTTTACGGATGTATTATGAATGACCGACGGTGTCTCACTTCAAACTAAGTACTACAGGACACTACATCAAGTGTCAATAAATAGGTTATTAATGTTCTGCTGATTTATGAAGGTTCTCTCATGATCCATAGGTTACTGTAGGGTATGAGAGGTGTTTAAATGGGTTGATGGACCTGCAAAGCGTGTGTGTGTGTGTGTGTGTGTGTGTGTGTGTGTGTGTGTGTGTGTGTGTGTGTGTGAGACAGACAGTCAGTCAGTCAGTCAGTCAGTCAGTCAGAAACAAGGTAGTCCAACCTGAGACTACCACACCGGCTATTCCTCTTCTGTTCCCATGCTGGAGACCAGGGCTTGATTACAACCTGTTACATTGGTGCCAACAGGTTGTGGCTGATCTTTCGGTGAGGCAGTGGGTGAATGTGTCAAAGACCTGATTGGGCCCAGCATAGCACAGTATGGCTTGTTTTTATTTTGTGCATATTTGTGTACTGAGGAACATGTAACTTGGTTCAAGAAGAAAGACACTTTACACTTTATAAATATACGGTACCCAACGTATACAGCCTCATTAATGTTATTTTATTGTGTTACTTTTTATTTTAATTTTATTTTTACTTTAGTTTATTTAGTAAATATTTTCTTAACTCTTTCTTGAACTGCATTGCTGGTTAAGGGCTTGTAAGTAAGCATTTCATGGTAAGGTATAACCTGTTGTATTCGGGGCATGTGACAAATAACATTTGATTTGATTTAGGTTGGAGGATTTCATCAAGGTAACTGTTTCTTTAGGTTGGGGTCTTTTCTCAAAGTGTTCCTTGATGTAACGTCGTCTCCAGAAAAAAAGAGTAAACCAAGACTGAACACATCGAGTAGATTAACTATCTGTCTCTATCCTATCATTCTGTCTCTATATCCTATCATTCTGTCTCTCTATCCTGTCATTCTGTCTATTTATCCTATCATTCTGTCTCTCTATCCTATCATTCTGTCTATTTATCCTATCATTCTGTCTCTCTATCCTATCATTCTGTCTCTCTATCCTATCATTCTGTCTCTATCCTATCATTCTGTCTCTTTATCCTATCATTCTGTCTCTTTATCCTATCATTCTGTCTCTCTATCCTATCATTCTGTCTCTTTATCCTATCATTCTGTCTCTATCCTATCATTCTGTCTCTTTATTCTGTCTCTTTATCCTATCATTCTGTCTCTTTATCCTATCATTCTGTCTCTTTATCCTATCATTCTATCTCTTTATCCTATCATTCTGTCTCTATCCTATCATTCTGTCTCTTTATTCTGTCTCTTTATCCTATCATTCTGTCTCTTTATCCTATCATTCTGTCTCTTTATTCTGTCTCTCTATCCTATCATTCTGTCTCTTTATTCTGTCTCTTTATCCTATCATTCTGTCTCTTTATCCCATCATTCTGTCTCTTTATTCTGTCTCTTTATCCTATCATTCTGTCTCTATATCCTATCATTCTGTCTCTATCCTATCATTCTGTCTCTTTATCCTATCATTCTGTCTCTATATCCTATCATTCTGTCTCTATATCCTATCATTCTGTCACTATATCCTATCATTCTGTCTATTTATCCTATCATTCTGTCTCTCTATCCTATCATTCTGTCTCTATCCTATCATTCTGTCTCTTTATTCTGTCTCTTTATCCTATCATTCTGTCTCTATCCTATCATTCTGTCTCTTTATTCTGTCTCTTTATCCTATCATTCTGTCTCTTTATCCTATCATTCTGTCTCTTTATCCTATCATTCTGTCTCTTTATCCTATCATTCTGTCTCTATCCTATCATTCTGTCTCTTTATTCTGTCTCTTTATCCTATCATTCTGTCTCTTTATCCTATCATTCTGTCTCTTTATTCTGTCTCTCTATCCTATCATTCTGTCTCTTTATTCTGTCTCTTTATCCTATCATTCTGTCTCTATATCCTATCATTCTGTCTCTTTATCCTATCATTCTGTCTCTTTATCCTATCATTCTGTCTCTTTATCCTATCATTCTGTCTCTATATCCTATCATTCTGTCTATTTATCCTATCATTCTGTCTCTCTATCCTATCATTCTGTCTCTCTATCCTATCATTCTGTCTCTATATCCTATCATTCTGTCTATTTATCCTATCATTCTGTCTCTCTATCCTATCATTCTGTCTCTATCCTATCATTCTGTCTCTATCCTATCATTATGTCTCTCTATCCTATCATTCTGTCTCTCTATCCTATCATTCTGTCTCTCTATCCTAT